>NC_044206.1:1985634-2198134 GCF_900880675.1 Sparus aurata
AAGGAGGAGGAGGAATTGGTCGCGGTAACACAGATCACTCAGTCTCCACGGCAACAGACGCCTCTGATGTCTGACATTGTCCAGGGCAGCGTTATTGAGAGCAGTAAGAACACTGTGAAAGGTACAGTGCACTGATGCATGGCAACTGTGATATATGTGGTTATTATCCATGAATTCAAAATCCTTACAGCATAATGTGTGATGACGTATAATGTTTGTTTTAGTGCCATCTCGATGCCAGACGCCGTCGTTGTCCCATCTCCACAGCGGTGGTGTGATTGACATCACAGATGATGCCCAGGCGACCGTGCACCAGGAGAGTTCAGAGGCAGTGTCTGCACTGCTCGCATCCCAGAAGGCCGAGTCCACGTCCCTTTCACCTTACCTGCCCCTCAACCCCTCGCCCGTCTCCTCACCTCCTGTCCCTCCATCTCCCTCTCCATCAGAAGGAGGCCGGAGGACTGATATTGAACCTCCCATGCAGCAGCAGCAGAACATTATAGGAGTTGGTTTGACATCAGCCAGGAGCTTAGGCAACAAGATAGAGTTTGCTCCCTCTGAGGTCATCAGGTAAGAACAGAATGCTTCAGAATGTGTTTGTGTATTTCTAAAGGTCAGATTGTGAATGGTACAACTGTAACTGTCCCTGATATGATGGCAGGATGGCAGATGGAATTATTAGATCTGGTCTCCGCAAAATCTCCAGATTTGATAGTGTTCGATTTAGCCCAGATGTGATTAGAGAAGAACACTGTCTGGAGAACATGATGCCAATCGACATGTTGAGAATGTTGATGACCTTGTACGGAGGGTAGCTAATTAGGGCCCGAGCAGGCCTCGTCCTGCAAGGTCCCTATTGTTTTTCGAATTACCACTTTTTCGAAAATGATTAAAAGAATTTTGATATTCCAAACAATACTCAAGTTATTAAATAACAACTTCCTGTACATTTTGCTCAAAACACGAAGCGTTGGATATCTCCACATTGGGCTGTCTGAATGACATGAAACCTAGGTGACTACTTCCCCATGAACCACTAAGGCTTTGTGAAAAAATTATAAACTCCTCCTAGGCCATTTGACCCATTTGCAACAAACTTTGCAAGTAGCATCTGTGGACAAAACTTATCAAAAGCTTTCACCTATGTCACTCCTGGTGGCGCGGTCCATTTTAATGCTTCGCCATAAAACCATCAACTCAGTATAACTTCCACATACAATTTGCCATCTACTCCAAATTGCTCAAACATGCATTGAATACATCTACGCGGCATACCCCAACGGCAGCATGCCCGACACGCGCGGACTGCGAGGGCCCGTTCATCACTGCTTGCAGCTTGAATTGGTACTTTGTTTTTCTTGCCAGTATATTGCTTTTGACTCTTTTGTTGATGTGCAAATTAAATATGGTATGTAATCAGTGCAGCACCAGTCATCATTATAAGTCTCCACACTTGTGTAAAAGGCAGCTCCATATTCTGACCTGATCCCCTTCACATTGTCCAGGATTTATATGTGAAAACAACTTCAGTGAGTTCAGGTTACACAGGGAATCAAAGACCTGTAGTAACCTGCTTACTGTCAATCTGTGTATACATGCAGCAGATCAATAAGATTTCTCCCATGGCCTCAACCTTATTTTGGAATGATGGCTTGCTCATTTTGACTGTTGTAGTGACTCAGTACACCACTTTTTCAGTTTTACTTGATCAGGTTTACATTGCTTAGAAACAGCCTTTCTGAGGGTAGTCAGAATTTTTTTTGGTTCTTTTAGGAGTCACCCAACTGTAGGGAACAGACTGATACATTACTTAAGTACATGTAAGCACCAGGAGTGTCCCTATACTGTGACCATTTTAGAAGAGCTGAATAGTGTACAGTTGAATTTCATTTCTATAGCAGCTTTAAAAGTCAGATGAAGAAAATTGGTATTACTGCAGCGATGAGAGAATTCCTCCTCCCTTTATTCCTCCTGATGAGCAGGTTGCTCCTTGCATGGTAGCCTCTGCCACTAGTGAATGAATGTGTGTGTGTGAGCGGACGATAGACTAGAAAAATGCTATATAATACAGTCCATCCACCAGAAAACTATCAAAATATTCAAGGACTTGAAGTCAACTCAAAAATGCTTTTGAGTAAAAGGGTGTAAGAGTCCCTTATGGGAATCCTTGATAGCGAAAGCCTGCTCCATGAACTATGACCAGCAATCAATCAAACAATTGACATGTATTAAAAAAAAAATTAAGAAAATAATACAGATTTGTTAGCCATAAAACATGGATCATGAGTGATCAAATACACCGTTGTTATTTGATTTATTTCATTTGAAACAATGTAATCGTTCATGATTTAATAGAAGTTGAATGTATTAATCATTTTGTCTGAGCACAATTAAAATCCTTTTTTTTCCCAGGCCTGTCTCATCGGTGGCTGAAAATGTGGAGCTGGTGGAGAAGGAGAAATCTGTTCTTCCTCATCATCTTCATCATCATCATCAACAGCTGCATCATCACAAGCAGCAGCAGCAGCAGCAGCAGCAGCAGCACACACAACAACAGCAACACTACACATCTATCCACCCCAGCATTAAGAGCCCATCTCTGTCTGAGGAGATGAGAAAACAACCACAGCAGCAACTGCCCCCACACAAGATAAATACCGCCCCCCCCTCAGACCTCGCCAAATCCAAAATGAGCTCCAACCAAGCTCAGCTTGACCCCCTCAAACAGAAAGTCCTGCATCCCAATAACTCCCAATGCCACCCCTACCCCAACAAAAACCCAGCTGACCTTCACAAAGCTAAGCCCCACACGGGCCTGCTGGACATCTCCAAACCCAAACCCAACACCTCTCCAGAGGTCTCTAAACATAAAATACACAGATACTCTGATACCTCGCCACCTCCGACAGGCCGTTTGTCTGCTAAAGCAGAAATAGCAGAGCCTCCGCGGTCAGGTTTCAAGGCGGTGCCAGCGCGCTCTGAGTCTGGTGGAGTCAGTACGAGCAGCAGCAGCAGCAGTACCAAGAGCCCTCTGATCATCGATAAGAACGAGACCTTCACTGTTTACAGGGACCCAGCGCTGGTCCGCTCAGACGCAGAGAACTCTGCCTCTGCCACTGTTCCCTCCAACCATGTGGCAGCCTATCTTCATCCCCACCTGCACACCCTCCACTCACCTTCTCCTCACTCCCCCTGTCTCACCCCTGCATCCCACCCCCACGCCACCTCACACCTCCTTGCCCCTTCTCACACCTCTGCCCTACCTCACCCACACCTATTACCCCCCGGGGTGCTCTCAGCCATGCCTCCGCCTGCAGCATCTCTCCTGGGGGGCCACCCTCGGCTCGAATCCCCTGGAGGGTTGGGCCACCTTGCTCTGCCTCATCCAGCAGCCACCCACCAGCAGCAGTACTTACAGGTAGGACTTCAGATGCATACACACTGTTTAGTCGCATAAGCAAAGACTGCTTTATAATATCCAGCTGTGGACATTGAGGTAGGGGAAGGGCTAATGAAGAGAAATGTTCCCTCCTCTCCAGACTTCTCCAACGAGGATATGAAAGTTTGAAGCTGAACATGATTTAAACCATTCCCTCAAGAAGAAATTAAACTAAAAATGTTTCTTTATTTTCAGGGTCAGGGCCACCCTCCACCCTCTCTACTCGCCCAGGCTCACAGCGGGGCAGCAGGGCTAGGTCTATACCCTATCCTATGGCAGTACCCCAATGGAACACCAACCTCCTACCCCCCGGGGCTCAACCTGTCCCACACAGCTAAGTGGGTCCACCCTGAAAACCCTGTCACCGTGAATTCTGAGGCCTCTCTCAGGAGGGTAAGTGGAAACATTTGGCCTGTATGTTATTTGGATGAATTTGTAAGTTAGCTACCTGTTTGTTTGAGGATGGATAGACATTGGAGATTTTGGCGGGCAGGGAGAATATGTAGAGAAGAAATGAGGATAAGAACCTGATACAAAAAATCTGATAATTCTGGGCCTGTAACCTGTAATATATAAGATAAATGAAAATATTGATCTTTCGATGATTTCTGACATTTTCTATGTGAAAATGCTCTATTGTAGTCAACTGGACTTGTTCTAGTTTCCTGAAGACGTTTCATCAATAATCCAAGAGGCTTCTTCAGTTCTAACTTATTGGAGGAGCTGCAGGCTTTTAAACTGTGGAAGAGTCTTTACATAGTGTGGGAGTGTCCTTACATGGTGTGTTGTTGTGGGTTTAAAGTGAACCAGAATATGATGTTTATTAAAGATCCTACTGAGTCTCTCAGATGTTCCTGCAACATAAGTAATGACGATGTTATGTTTTCTCATCTCCTCCTCTCTGTCTGCTCTGAATCTTTTGGAGGTTCTGACAAATGTGCAGTTTGGGAAGCCACAGGTTTTAAGTTCTCCCCTGATATGCCTCTGTTCCTTCTCCTTCCTCTCTGTCTTAGTGGACACTGTCTTAGCCAGATGGTTTAGGGTTCTGATGACCCCTAGTTTGTGCTCCAGTTAGCGATGAGGGTCGAACTGTAAGTACTGATCTGTGTGTAGGTTTTCGGTTCACCTCACTGTTGAGGCTTCTGTTTTCTTCAATTTGTACTGCTCAGTCCAAGAAGGGCAGATTGTCTCCTCTGACGTCCACCTGCTTGAACTTGATGTTATTGTACACAGCATTAATATGTTCTGTGAAGGCTCCCACTTCCACTTCCGTGGTTCAGTTTGACTCAAGTGTAAGTTCTCTAGCAGTGGCTAGGAGCAGTTCCTGTGAAGGTAAACAAGGCTGTGTTCTCAACTTATTCCATGTAGAGGTTGGCCACTATGGAAGTAGGTGATCGTCAGACAGAGGGTCCTGTAAGGCACAAATGTGGTCTGGGGTGAAGTTGGTTCTGCTGGACAAAGTGCTGTCCTGTAGCAGGCATTTCTTCACCATCTTTACTGGTCTGAGTGGTGCTCCTTCCATGTGTATCTCGCATTTGTCCAAAGATTTAATCAACACCATGGTTTTGTGTCAACTTATTGAGACTGGTTCAGATGAGATCATTTATACAGTGTTATACACTTTGTCCTTTACATTGACTGGGAAGTAAAGTCAACTGTATAAACACTTTGTATTTGTTTTGTATTAAGGCCCTTTAACAAGCAGTGGATTATCCCTCTTATATCAATTATACCACCTCTCACAACAATTAAACCAAGTGTCTTTGGTTGTTTAATGAGCATGTACATGTAACTTATGGTGATACACTTTGACTTGACTATGTGTTTGTTTGCACTTGCTTTTTTATTTTTTATTGATGTCATATCTCTGCACTTGTGTGTGTAGAACACAGCCAGTCCATGGCTGCACCAGGCTGCTGGTAGTGCTGGTGACGGTCTGAGTTTGCTGAGCCACGTTCCCGTTCGGCCAGCCAGCGCCGACGCCCACCGCCCTCCTGTCAAGATCAGCACACACACAAGCCCTCCACTGTCCAAGGCCAGCATGGACATTCATAAAGAGTGAGTGGAAAGATCAATAACGTGAAGTTCTTTTAGATCAGGGTTGCCTCAGAAAATTCAAAGAATCCATGGGAGCACGCAGAAAGATAGGGGTGTAGAATGTATAGCCTTTTGACATTTAAACTGCTGGACCTTTCCTTTATAAAGCTAGATAATGTTTGTTCAGAGGACCCAAACAGAGCAGAATAAGAGCAAAGTAAGCCCTGAGATGCAGACAAGCACTGCTGGGTCAGTCAGATGAAGTGGCACTAATCCAGTATTAAAGCAGTTCAGACAGACTGCTGTTCATTCAGCAGCCTGTGCTGTTTCTTATGTAACCACAGACCATTATGTAGATACCACTGAATACTCAACCACACAAACACATAAGGAGGGACTTTCTCCTCCTTATGAAAGCCTGGCGTAACATCATCTATTCAGTCTTGAAACTCTTCTTGTTCCCAGAAGCAAGCTCTCAGACAGCAGGTGTAGCTGAACTACCAATACAGTTCACAGAGCGAGCTAACCACTCGGTCGCTGAACTCTACGTTACCTGAAGCTGCAAAGCCATCTAGACTGTCTCCAAAGAGTGGCTGCTTCCATCCTTTACGGAGTAAGCAAAGTGTCAGAGCTTGTACCTTCCCTTACCATGGAAGACGTCAAGCCACAGGCGAGGTCGTTTGGCATTGCGTGGCTGGAAACCCCCTCCGAGGCCACCACGTCTCGTTATGAGGGAATAAGGCTGCCCAAGGTCAAATCCTTCTTTCCACCAAGAACCTCGTCCAGGGAGGCTTGGCACTGGACTGGGCCAACATGGAAGAGAAAGGTTCCTCCCACCTTCCTTCAGTCGAACCTCTGCTCGTATCCCACCTCCATCCCTTGCACAAGTCCACCATGAAGGCAGCGAGCCCCGCTCTCTCATCGAAGGCCGAATGCTTTCAGTCTTCACTGACTGAAGAGGGCTACAAAGCGGTGGCCATGTCATTGGGGGCCCTGAATGCATCCTCACTGCTAATGGCCTACCAGGCTGAACTGCAGGATCACATGTCAGCCTTACCCACCCCAGCCCTGTGGGATAAAGTGTGCGTGGTCATGCACCCCTGCCTGCGTCTACACAGGTGTACCATCCAAGCCTCCAGTAGAGCCATTGCCCTGATGGTCGCTTAAGAGAGAGCTAGGTGGCTGAACCTCTCCAGTCTCTCAGAGGGAGAAAGCTCAGCTCCTCGACGTCCCCATAGACCAGAAAGGCCTATTTGGCCCGGCGGTTGCCACCATACAGAGACTATGTGAGTAAATGTATCTTCTCCCCAGAAAGATATCGCTACCTCCTCCCCCTGCAGCACCTCTGCAGATGTTTGCCCAAGTTGCCACCAAGCCAGGTTACCACATCCCCAAACACCAGCCCCAAGTCCAGGCAACCACCAAGAGCAAGCCACCTGAACTTAAGGGTGCATGGGCGAAGAAGCCCTTTGCTGCCAATGTGACGCTGGGGAACCAAGCAGGCCCCCCTGCCACTCACCCTCCGTGGAGCCCCAGTTGTATCACAAAAGCACACACCAGTGCACAAAGACACACTAGTGTCCCTTCCCCCTGAAATCATTAATAAAAATGTTTTCTCGTGCACCTCCAGGCTCAAAACCAAGGGCGCAGCCACATTTATTAATGATAATGAAAATAAAAAGAAACAGAACATGGCTGTAAAGCCCCATAAAACACATCAGAGGGGAGACATAACCCGACTCGTGGTGCAGCGGACCAATCTGTTTGCTGGACAGCACAGACAGAGCGATGCGGCTGCACAACCTGCTGCCCTGCCATTAGGTCCGCTAGCAGAGCGGGCTCAACAGTGGCATGCATGCATGCACAGCATCAAACTGGGTGTTGAAAACTGTAACCAGAGGTTACAGACTCCAGTTCGTGTCCACCCCGCCTGGATTCAACATGGTTTTGCAATTGAGGGCACAAGGGAGAAAGTTTGAATTTTGCTGGAGGAAATCAACTCTCTGCAGAAGAAAGGAGCTATCCGAATAGTAACTTCAGAAGAGAGACAGAGCGGTTTCTGTTCAAGGTTTTTTTCTGGTCCCAAAGAAAGGTGGGGGTCTGCGACCCATATTGGATCTGCGTGCTCTGAACAAATACATGAGAAAGTACAAGTTCAGGGTGTTAAAGCACACAGCTCTGATATGATTAGTGCGCCCAGGCGATTGGTTCATATCCATAGACCTGAAGGATGCATACTTTCACATCTCGATCTATCCCCCACACGGAAAATATCTCCGATTTGCCTTCCAGGGAATACCATACAAGTATATGGTGCTCCCGTTCGGCCTTTTATTAAGTCCACGGGTGTTTGTAAAATACACTGAAGCTGCCATTGACCCTCTCTATAAGAGAGGGGGAATGCGCTTAGCGACTTACATAGACGATCGTCTTCTAGCCGTACAGTCTCCCGAACAAATTCAGGCTCACGCCAGATGGTTCATGTCGCATCTGGCCGGCCTGGGTTTTATGGTGAACTGAGAAAAGATTGTTTTGTTCCCAACTCAGAACATCACCTTCATCGGTCTGTCTCAGGACTTGGTTGCACCTAGAGCGCATCTGTCAGCAGAGAGAGTGGAAGCCTTTCGGGCTTGTCTGACCCTTTTTTGCAGAGGGAAGAGGCTAAAGTTCAGAATATGTTTCAGACTTCTGGGGCTAATGGCATTGGCATTGACGGTCATTCTGCTCGGCCGTTTGCACATGAGACCTTTTCAGGAGTGGGTTGTGGCGCTCAACCTAAACCCGACGCGTCCCCGCGGCGTGCATCCTGGCTTTACGCCCTTGGAGACGCACAACTTTACTGACGGCAGGAGTTACCATGGGAACTATCCTGGAAAGAAAGGTCGCAGTTGTTTCACATAAACTGCTTGGAACTCCAGGCTGTGTCCCTGGTGCTGAAACATTTTCTGCCCTTTTTGA
Organism: Sparus aurata; assembly: GCF_900880675.1. Taxonomy (NCBI): domain Eukaryota; kingdom Metazoa; phylum Chordata; class Actinopteri; order Spariformes; family Sparidae; genus Sparus; species Sparus aurata. The sequence goes on from NC_044206.1 coordinate 1,994,069, forward strand.
GAGGGCAGCATGTTCTGGTCAGAACGGACAATACCACGGTAGTGGCATATATCAACAGACAGCGAGGGCAGTGTTCACGTCATCTGCACGTGCTGGCACTCAGACTGATAATATGGAGCAGCTCACACCTATTATCACGAGAGCCACTCACACACTGGGAGTATTGAACCTGGGGGTGGACTTACTGTCCAGGGACAACGATTGGAAACTCCACAGCGAGGTGGTGGCTCAGGTTTGGGAGAGATACGGCCAGGCGAAGGTAGATCTCTTTGCGTCAGAAGAAAGCGCACAGTGCCCTCTATTTTACTGCCTCACTGGCCAGAGTGCTCTGATGGGGGTTTTTTTTTTGGTTTTTTTGTACTTTATTAATCCCCGAGGGGAAATTATTCTCTGCATTTGACCCATCACTAGCTGCATATATAATGCCTTGGCGGACAAGTGGCCTCGTGTCGTCCTGTACGCTTTTCCCCCATTAGAGCTGATGACTCCTACTCTCGTCAGAGTGTGGGAGAGGGGTCTGACTCTCATCCTGATAGCTCCCCGCTGGCAGGGGAAACCCTGGGTAGTGGAGATATTTCAGCTGGGCCTCTGCCTCTCCGCAGGGATCTCCTGACGCAGGTGCACGGAGAGATCTTTAATCCTCATCCGGAGTGCATGGCTCCATGGGCCTGGCCCATAAAAGGTTGAATCTGGCCACTACTGGGCTCCCACAGAATGTCATTGCCACTATTCCGAGTGCTGGAGCCTCCTTGATGCACTGCGCATATGATGGCAAGTGGCACGCATTTGAGGATTGGTACATCAAAACAGAGGTGATAGCTTTCCAGAGCCCCCGTCCCTGTAATCCTGATGTTTTTGCAGGAGCTGCTGGACAAAGGTTTGGCTTTCTCCACTGTCAAAGTGTATTTAGCCACTGTATCGGCATGTCACATAGGCTTTGGAGACAAGACGGCAGGTCAGCATCCTCTCGTTCCTCAATTTATGAAGGGAGCTAGGTGCCTTCGACCAGTGTCAAGGAGCTTGGCTGCCCCGTGGGATTTATCCTTGATGACTGATGGACTGTCGTGTACACCTTTTGAGCCTTTGTGTCAGGTAGGGCTTAAACTGCTCTCCTTGAAAGCGGCTTTGCTGCTCACATTGGTTTCGGCCAAGCGCGTGAGTGGCATTTATGCGTTGTCGGTGAACCAGTTATGCATGCAGTTTTTTTGCAACACCCAACCCCGCATTTGTGCCCAAGGTTTTTAACCCAAAACTGTTATGCCTCCCTATTGAGCTGTCGGTGTTCTATCCTCCTCCTTTCTCCTTGCAGGAGCATGAACACATGAATGTGCTCTGCCCATTACGCTCATATGTTGACAAGACAGCTGGATTCAGGAAATCAGAGCAGCTGTGTAGCTACGTCACACCTGGGGAAGCCTCTTATGAAACAGTATTTGTCACACTGGATTGTGGAGGCTCTTGCCTTGGCCTATGATAGCAAGGGGCTGCGACCCCCTGCAGGGCTGCGCGCTCATTCCACTCGGGTATAGCTGCGTTGTGGGCTCTGTTTCAGGGTGTTTCTGTTGAAGAGATATGTGCGGCTGCCAGCTGGACTAAGCTTCACACTTTCTCTAGATTCTATAAATTGGACGTTACTGCACCCACACTGTCTCACACAGTTCTGTGCGTGGGTTCAACAGCGAATAAGCCTTTCTGATTGGCGGTGTATTAACGACTGGTCTTCAAGCTTGTCTGGCAATATGGGAGTCTCTATATCCCATAGTTATATAGATATCAAAACAAATGTTGAAAGAGAACTTTAAGTTAAGAAATTAACCCCGGTTCTCTGAAACACGAATGAGGTATCTCACCAGACCCCCCTCCTTGCCTGGAATGAGGAAGAGGTGTTCTTGCTCAGACTGAATAGATGACGTTACACCCGGCTTTTATAAGGAGGAGAAAGTCCCTCCGCCAGGGAGCGGACATCACGTCTGTCTGCCAGTCAAGAATGATGTAGTGGAAAATAGCTTCTGGAGATAACCGCAGGGGGCTTGTCCCGTAGTGAGATACCTCACTCATGTTTCAGAGAACCGGGGTTAATTTCTTAACCTAAGGTTACATGTCATGTTCATTCAAATCTGCTAAATAGGCAGTAAATACCATGATGCCCTGTAGTCTGCCTAAACCTGTCTGTTACTTTCATCAAGTGTTACTTTCATTAATATTCACTCACATACTTATGGTCTTCGGTGATACCTTATTTGATGACATCATTATGTGTTTTAGATTTTTTAAATTTTAGAACATTTTTAACTGAAAGTGGTTCTCAATGACGGTTCCACAGGGTTCTATCTGGTCTTGGAATTTCTTTTATACTTCTGAATATCAGAATGAGCTTTTATGGGATTTCAGACATTCATAGAATCAAATTCCATAACAGGAAAGACCTGCAAGAAAAACATGAACTAAAATTTTGAAAGAAATGTGTTAAACTTGCTGCCATTTATTGGTTAGATCGTGGAGCTATATGGTAAAGCCATGTGAAATGTAATGACTTCTAAAATGTTTGTGCAGAGATGTAGATAAGAAAGGCTTTGTGGATCCCATAAGGACACTGACGATGGCCCAGCTGAAGCAGGAGCAGACAGACAGGAGTCGAACCCCCACAGGAAAAGATGTCCACGTACACCGCCTCTACCTGGATCCCCACAGCAAGGCTCGCTTGGCAAATACACAGGTACACCTTTCCACCATCTTCATTATTATTATTATTATAATTATTATTATTATTTTTGTTATTATTATTATTATTATTATTATTATTATTATTATTATTATTAATAATAATTTATCATGTAAAGCTTTATATAAGGTCCTTGCAATAAGCATAAGTGAATAGGTAATAAGGCCCAAATTAACAATAGCATCATTAACATGTTGCTCTTCTTAATAGTTTATAGACTGAATGTTAATAAAAGCCTCATGAGTGTCATGAGTTGTTCATAACTGCGTTACAAACACATTTATTGAGTCTGTCTTATCTAACTTATCTAACTAGCTATTGTCAACCCTTATTAAGATTAATACAAACAATTAATACTCTATAATAACTGTTCAGCTTTTGAGTCATACCTGTCCTGGGTGACAGTGAGTTCTGCCTTCAGACTGGAGATAACTTGTTGACCTGTCAAAAACAAAACAAAACACCTAAAAAATGGAGCAGGAGCTCTGTAATCTCACTGTCTGAGATTTAGAAAATCAGTCCTGATGTGTTTCCTTTTTCTTACCCAGGATGCAGTTCAGGCAGCAGAACGAGCCAGTAAATACAAAGAGGAGAATCGGCAAATCCTGAAGGAGAGCATTGAGGTGGCTCCCTTTACTGCTAAGATCCAGCGCTCCAGTGACCCAGGGATGGACAGGGACAGGGAGAGATGCAGAGATCCAGCCTTCCCTGTCCGGATACCAGCTCTCGCCTCCCCGAGCCCCAAGGCTGGCCATGTCCATCCGCATGTCATCCAGTCTGAAAAGAGCAACTACTTCACCACGCTGTCCAACAGTGTGGTGAATGATCCTCCGAGACTTTACCCCTCCAAGGAGCTCAGCTCCTACTATGAGAAACTGTCCACAGGACCTCCAGGGGTTGTGGCCAGCGTAGGGGCCGCTGTGCCAAGCCAGGGAGCTCTGTCGCTGGGTAGCTACAGCTCCAAAGCCTCCCTCTCCAAACCCCCTCCCCTCATTAAGCATCAGCCAGAGGGAGGTGAGGGTTTAGCAGGGAAAATCACTGAGCAGCTCAGTCAGCAGGTGACACTAGTCCAACAGCAACATCAGCACCACACAGGTATTGACCGGCTAGAACGCCGCAGCCCTGCCATTTCTCCTTCCCCCTCCTCTACATCTTCCTCTTTCTCCTCAACCCCGAACCACCATCATCACCATCACCAGCAGCAGCAGCAGCAGCATCACCAGCTCAGGGCAATGCCATCTCTCCACCGAGCACCTGTCTTCCATCCACCCACACAGCATGCGCTGGAACGCAAAGAGGCTGCAGAGCGGGAGAAGGAAAGAGAGCGAGAGAGGGAGAGAACCGGTTATGGTGGACGCCTGTCTCCACCAACCCTCACACCTATTCAGCCAGTTAGCTTAGCAGCAGCTGGTAACAAAACATTAGCGGAGCAGCAGAAGCCACCCACACTGCTGCCTGAACTCAGGGATGTCAAAGGTCATGGAAACACTGCTGTTGTCACCTCTGTGGCCTCAGCCATTAGTGGGGAGATTATGACTTCGTCAACAGATGGAGGGTGGAGATGTGGAGAGATGATTCAGGAAAGAGGAGGCTCATTCTCTGCAGAGAAAGGAGTGTCAAGGGGCAAGCCCCAATCCGCAATGGCATCAGTCATTGTGCGTCCATCGACATCTATTAAGTATGACAGTTCTGTTGGTGCTAACAAATCTGGTGCTATGATCCATAAGGAGTTCCCCCAGGGGAGGTTCTACCCATCCCAGCTTCAGGGGGAATGTCCCAGACTAGGGGAGAGTGTTAGAGAACCTGGAGCTGGCAGGGTTATCCAACCCAACTCCAATCTGGATGACATTTGTGTCCAGTATAAAAAGACTTCTATGCGTGGCATGCAGGGATCTATGGGAGCCAGCATCATTAACTCTGTGTGCAGGACTGCCGTTTCAGCTGCATCAGCTTTGGGCATACAGATTAAAAGTGGGACATCCATCCCTGAGCTGGGCTACTCAGGGTCACCACGGAGAGAGAGCTCAGCCTATAAAACTGGTATTGGTAGCTGGGTGCTGAGCCACTCGGGGCCAGGAGAGCAGGTGGGGTTTGGTTCACGCACAACATCTCCGGGAGGGTCTCTGCCTCCCCCTAGTCCAGCAGGGACACCCCAGCCCAGTCCGAGCCTCACCCCAACACCGAGCTCCATGTCTGGCTCCTGTCAGCCTTACTCCTCCTCCTTTGTCCACCTTAAGAAGCACAAAGCTGCCTTGGCTGCAGCCCAATCCAAAAGCTTCTCCACTGCTCCCACATCCATCACAACTGTAAGCTCCTCCCTACCTTTGGATTTAGTTGAAAAAACTCCCATTCACAGCTCGCCCCCTCCTTCCTCCTTCAGCCAAGCCTCTTCATCCTCAGCTGACAGCAGTAGCAGCACCTCAGCAAGTGGGAGCACAACACCAGGGAAGTCCAGCCCCTTGCCTAATGGCCATACCTCTGGATCTGCCTCAATAAGCAGCGGGCCGCCCAGTAACTACCACAAGCTGAAAAAAGCCTGGTTGACCCGGCACTCAGAGGAGGACAAGAATACTACTGCTACTACAAGCTCCACCAGTTTTAAACCAGAGAAACTGCCCAGCACCACCACAAGCACAAATAACACCACCGCCATGTCAGAAATGATCAAACCCTGTACAGTCAATCTCAGCGCCTCTACCTCCAGTGAGGTGGAAATGAGCAAAGACAGTGGCAGCAAAATCGATAGAGAGAGGCAGACTGAGGAGAAGGTGGGATCTGTAGCAGCAGGAGGAGGGGAGGAGAGGAAAACGGCTCCTTCATTAAGGCGAGGGAACAAACGGCAGTACGAGTCCGGATCAGAGAGTGGCGGGGATGACTCTGACGCCAGTGAGAGCAAAATGGAGGGCCGAGCCAAGCGTCAGCCTAAACCCACCTACAAGAAGAAACAGAATGATATGGCCAAGAAGAAAGGAGACAATGAAAAGGAGGAAGATGACGTGAAACCCAATGGCATCTTCAGATCAGCCCGAGAGAAGACCAAACTCAAACTGGCCAGCAGCAGTAAGTCTCACTGTAGGCATTTGCTGTTGAATTGAAACCTTTTCTACTTTCCCAGGCACCGAGATTTAAAGGACAAGGCTGGAAATATTGTCTTCTCAGCTGGCCAGTGGTCAAACGTTACTCCAACAGGAGGGAATGTAGCTTTTGTTAATATACATCATGAATGTCATGCATTAGTCCCTGAGACACCACACTCTCAACTAGAGGCTGAATGTCTCTGGTAATGAAAGAACATGTCACCAAATCAACAGATTTTGATAGTTGTTTGGTAACAACAAAGCTCTGTGGCACAGAGGAATGACATATGTTGACCTTTGGACACAGATAGCTGGATACGTTTGTTGTTGTTTTGACTCAGCACATAAGATTTGTTGACACTTTTGTTGATTATATTCATATTCATACTGATGCAGGGGACACGGTTTTTTTTTAGTTCAGCTAAAAGCTGTGTATTTTTTTATCCTTTTATAGCAATAAATTGATGTTGAAGGAACCACTTTCATTACTGAGTAGCTACTTCTACACATTCACAATGTAGCTCCATAAAATCACGGCAGTAGAGTAGTGAAGCCTGAGTGAGCTCAACGCTTCCTTTAATACCTGAACAAAATATGGATAAAAGACCAATTTACCAACTATTACACATATTTACACAGCATGCAAAGACATGTGTCACCTTTGACCTTTGATTGTTTTCATGATAAAATGGAGGTACTGCTAATGCCTTAATAATGTCGCTCTCCTCAGATGGGATCCCTCGCTCTGTCCTGAAGGATTGGAGGAAGGTGAAGAAACTGAAGCAGACAGGGGAGTCTTTTCTGCAGGATGACTCCTGTTCAGAAATAGGACCCAACCTGCAGAAGTGTCGGGAGTGCAGGGTGATTCGCAGCAAGAAGGGCGAGGAGCCGGCACACTCCCCCGTCTTCTGTCGCTTCTACTATTTCAGAAGGTAAAACTTGTGTGACTTTACATTGGATTTGTTTCCTATATTTAACTTAGTTCTTAGGTTTCCTCTAGTTTAATTTAATGTACCTGACATGACTACATTTTACAGTTGCACTTTCAATCAGCTGTTGCAATCAGTCCCCAAATCCTCCTCAAACACGTTTCTGGATGCTTTGCTCCCTTTTTGCCTTTTAAGGACTAACCATTGCTCCATGATGCATTGTCATACATTGACATTAACTACAGTTTTCTGTAAAGAGAGCGAGTGTTGGAGCTTCTGTTTTAAAGGCTGCATGTTGAAACACAATGTCACAGATAAAGGGAGGACAGGAGAGAGTGACATGCTGTCCTAGTTACAATACATACAGTAAATTATTCATCTTATGGCTTGTGCAGTACAATATGTGCTGTCTTTGCCTGTGTTTCTCTCTCTCTCTCAGACATGCACATTTACTGGTATTACACATTGAACACACACACGCGCGTGCGCGCTCACTCGCTCACTGACACTTACTTGAGTTGGATAAGCTGCAGCAGCAGCAGCTGCAGTCTGGGTCTAACAGGGTAAATCTGCCAAAGATTTTCTGCTCTATAATCTTTTCCTTACTGACTCACTGCGGATCTGCTGCTGCTGCTGCTGCAGTCTCTCTCTGTATCCCCTTCACTTCCCCTCCTCTCCCCTGCATCTCTACTTACTAGTGCAGTGCCCCTATGAAAAGTGTATTCCTATAAAAAAGTGGGAGGTTAAGCAGCTTTTTCATGGATGGCCAAATGAGGCTGTGTTTGAAGGTGGGGCGTCAGGGATATTTAGGTTTGTTGTGAAATCCGATATTCCAGGGTATAATTGGCTGTTTTTCACTATTTTAGATTTTGCCATTATATTTCATCTTAAAATTTATTTACTTGGTGTCAGTATTTTCAGCACAACCTCACATGCGTGACTGTACAGTTATTTTTTTTATTTTGACATACTGTATTAACACAATGGACCTAAAATCACAAAAAAAAACATGAAATCCGAGTAGAAAAAGTTAGAATTTTAACCACAAATATGTTTAACAATCCATTTTTTTTTTTTTTTTTTACTTATAATGCAAATATAAATTGTTGTTTATCTAAATGTGTGCATACATTTAAAACATTTACAAAGTTATATGTAACTATTTACATTTAAATGCAGGCAATGCTCAGGTCTGCCTGTGCTCCTTCCAGCTGAATGAAGAGCTGGACTGCCTGCTCCACATTCAGCTTCTCCTCATTATTCTGACTCATTAAACAAAAAAACGACTCCACTACTCACTAAACACACTACACCAAACACTACACAACACACTAACTACACACTCCAAACACGCTAAATGTCACAAATCTCTCAACTCTCACACACACCGAGCTAGCTAGCAGCTAGCTACACACGAACATCCACAGATTCTGATTCCACTTTGTTGTCCGCACGTCTCCGGATCTCCTCAGACCCGAACAGACTCGGTCCGGACGCATTTAATCTCATTAATCCACAACAGTCAGTTTAGATGCACAGAACAGAACAGAACGGGACCAAACCGCCGGCAAAATCCTGGTCCAGCTCGAGCCGCTGCAGATATAAATCTGCTTGTTTCTTAAGGTGGGGGGTCGCGATGGGCTCTGCAGTGATTTGCACTGGTGCGCACGTGAGCGCCACGGTGTGCAGTGATTGGCTCTGGTGCGCACATGACTGTAGTGGCTCCGGTGGACAATGCTCGTGGAATTTGTAAAGCATTTATGAAATAATTTATCAACGGTATCATTGCAGTCCAAACAAATGCGAAATAGCACACCCTTGAACCACGCAGCAGCCATGTTGAAACTCTCAGGTCAGTCTGATCCTGATCCGCAGAGATATTTGAGGAACACACACATACACACACAGACAGACAGACAGAGATTCCGTGCTTTTATAGATAGATATAGCTCCATTTTGAGTCGTAGACTGCAGGTCAATTGTTCCATTGATCGAATTTCTTCTACAGTGTCCAGCCAGTGGCTCAGTCCAGGTGGGTCAGTTTTCAACCAACATCTTGTAACGGCCTTCTTAGCCGCAAGAGATAAGATCTTGAACAAGTGTATGTCCTCTTTACCTATTACATCGTCTGTTATCATTCCCAGATATATATGCCGGGGCTCATTAGGGATATTATATCCAAAAATTTCTGACATGGCTCTCAGCACCTCCTCCCAAAATGAACGTATTTTCACACATGACCAACATATATGAAAGTGGTTGGCATTCAGTTGCCCACATTGTCTCCAACAGTACTGTTGTTGACCTAATTGTTTACTTTTAATTTGGGGTGTAATAAAAAAACGTGTTAAATTTCTCCAACCAAACTCCCTCCATCTTTTAGAGCTTGTTGTTGTATGTTGGGTCTTAAATATAGACTGCCAATCATTCTCAGACAACTCAACATTAAATTCTTTTTCCCATTTCACTTTTATTTACACTGTATTTCTTCCCTGTTGCTTCAAAAGACCGTTATACAGTTTAGAGACAATTCTTGAGGGAGTTTGCATCTATGCACCTGTCAGCACCTCAATCACATCATTCCCTTCCAGTGAGATTTCCTTCTTGATTTCTGTCTCGAAAAAGTGTCTTAATTGAAGATATCTGTATAAATCTCCACTTTCCAATCTGAACTCATTTTTAAGTTGTCTAAATGATTTAAAATGTTGCTTGTCTAAAAGTGTACATGTCGCTGTTATTCCTTTGTCTCCTTTGTCTCTTTGTCCCTTTGGTATGAGAAGGCCAAATCAAAAGCTAACACTCTCCTGTTAACTTATATTTTTTAACCACATCATACCATATTTCGAATGTTTCTCTCATAATCGAGTTTTCACCCTTAAAAAGACCCATATGTTCTTTTCCACTTAACCTTGACTGTGGAGGGGCCTGACCCAGGCCCATCTCAATGTCCTTCCATCTGGCCCGATAACCGGGAGAGCACCAATATAATACGTATCTTAATTGTGCAGCATGGTAGTATACTCTAAAGTTTGGCAGAGCCAAACCTCCATTTTCTTTGTCCAGCTGAAGAGTCTTGAGTCTTATCTTAGGCCTGGCTCCCGCCACGATGAACCTAGAAATTAACTTGTCCCATGCTGAGAATTGTGAGTCTGGTATTCTTACTGGGAGCAATAGAAAAAGATACTACAACCTAGGCAAGAGGGGTTCAAGGGGTTCATCTTGACCACCTCAACTCTTGAGCTGAAATCCATTACCAGTGATGACCATTTTGCCACATCTCTTTGAATTCTTTAATTTATTTGTTTGTAATTCGTCTCATAAATTCTGTCGAATTCCTGAGTTATTATCACTCCTAGGTATTTTATTGACTAAGCGTTCCAATTTAAATTATATCTCTTCCTGATTTCTTTATTTGGCTTGTAATTGAAAGTTAAAACCTGAGTTTTTGACATATTCAATTTGTAGCCCGACATCAATCCATATTCTTCCATTATCTTTACTAGTTTAATAAACGTTGTATTTGGGTCTTGAAGGAAGGTAATTATATCGTCAGCAAATAGGCCTATTTTGTGTTCATCTCTTGCTATCGTGATTCCTGTCAACTGGTCCTCTTGTCTAATTATTTGAGCAAGTGGCTCTATGAGGATCGCAAAGAGGGCGGGGCTAGCACAACAACCTTGTCGTGTCCCTCTGTACAGTTTAAAAGTGTCTGTCAGGTGTCCATTGATTTTAACTCTGGCTGATGGGTCAGTATACAATGCCTTTATACATTTAATGAATTTATCATTAAATCCCATCCTCTCTAGTACTTTATACAAAAAATCACAGCTGACCCTGTCGAACGCTTTTTCGGCATCTAAGCTGATCAGGGCAGCGCTTATACGGTGTTTATTGACATGTTCTATAATATGAAGGGTGCTCCTGGTGTTGTCCTGTGTTTGGCGTCCTTTTACGAAGTCTGTCTGGTCTTCGTGTATCAGGTCAGGCAGAAAACACTCCAGTCTTTTAGTGATAATGGATGTGAACAGTTTGTAATCTACATTCAGAATCGATGTTGAGCGATATGACTCGCAATATTCTTTGTTTTTCCCCTCTTTGGGAATGACAGAAATCACAGCATCCCTCCAGGATGGTGGGGCTATAGCCTTCTCAAGTGTCCAATTAAATGATTCCAACAGTACCGGGGCGAGGACTTCTTTGAATTTTTTGTACCACTCGTTTGGATAACCGTCACTTCCAGGACTCTTACTAGTCGCCAGTCTACCTATAGCTTTATCTAACTCATCTTTCGTAATGGGGGCGGTCAGATAACTATTTTGCTCTGAGCCTATTGAGGGGAGGTCCAGTGAGATCAGGAATTGTTTTATTTTCTCTTCGTCAACCTTCTCAGGCTGTGAATATAAGGTCCCATAGTAGTTTTAAAGATTTTATTAATTTCCTCTGGTTCGTATTTTAATGAATTTGATAAAGGATCTCTGACTTTATGAATTGAATTTGTTATTTGTTGCGTCCGAAGACGCCTTGCTAATATAAGTGTTGCCCTTGGGCCTGATTCATAGAAGGTTTGCTTCATGAATCTCAATTTATTTTCTATTTCATCATTAATTAAGTTTTCTATTTGTTTCCTTATATCTTTAATCTGGTTCCCTATTATGTCCTTATTGTCGTTTTTAGGATGTTGTTTCTCTAATTTTTCCAACTCCTTCTCTAATTGATCATATTTTAATCTCCAAATTTTCCTTAGATGGGCTGTTCTTGATATTAGCTTCCCTCTCATAACCGCTTTGACCGTGTCCCAAACAATAGTTGGGTCGACCTGGTCATCCTTATTATCATTTATACATTCACCAATTTCTTTTTTAATTTCTGCATTTATTGTTTAAAATTCCAATATTCAGCCTCCATAGTGTGTTCCTCGGCTTGCTGTTCAAACATATATTTAAATAGATAATACTGTGATCAGACACGTCTGCTGTTCCGATTGTACACTCATGTACCCTGTGTCTATCTATAGTATTCATCAGGAAAAAGTCCAACCTGGAGTGAACTTTGTGTGTAGCTGAATAGTGGGTGAATTCTCTGTCCCTTGTATGAAGACTTCTCCACACATCAATCAAACCTGCCTCTCTTATCAGCATACTTAGGGTTTTTGATTTTGGGTAGAGCAGACAAGGACTCCCTCACTCTCAGATACAATCCGGTCGAATAATCTTGTGAAAAAAGATCTGTCAGTCTCCGGAGGAGCGTAAACATTCACGAGTGTGACCAGAACACAATCCTGCCCTTGATTATTAAATATCTGCCTTCGTCGTCCCTTTTTTCTCTAATCAAGTAAAAGTTTAATGAATTAGATATCATTATTACAACCCCTCTCCTCCTACTATTTTTACATGAACTATAATATGTATTGGAGTACCCAAACTTTTTTAGTTTCTCGTGTTCCAGCTTAGACATGTGTGTCTCTTGTAAAAAAATCACTTGGGACTTATCTTTCCTCATTTTCGCTAGCACCCTACTCCTCTTGACCGGGTTACTCAAGCCATTGACATTGAGAGAAGCTATTTTCAAATTATGTGACATTATCATTTAAACCCAGGAAAAGAGAGAATGGCTTTGTGTTGTCCCCTGTTAACACAAAAAAAAACAAGAACATAAGCAGAACAAAGTCACCTGAACATAGTGAAACACAGACCTCCAAACTGGGAGGAGAGAACACCTCACTGAGACCCGGTTGGTGGGTCGAGGGTAGATCCTATAACTAAGACAGGGCCTATGCATAGGGTGGTTAGGGTGGCTAGGCCGTCTGAGCGAACTAGCCCTACCATCCTAAAGTCCAACATAAGGTATGAGGATTAAGTCGTCACTCCCAGACAATTATTGACAATATAGCCTATATAAAGCCTGATATTAGTCCAGATCAGCACTTGTATTTCAGTCTGCGCTGCTGTAAAGTCGGGCTCCCGTCTCCCAGTGGATGCGCATGTTTACATATGGTGTTTGGAAGCGGACTCCTTTCACTTTCAGAGCCTTTTTGATCCCATTGTAATCTTTGCGTTTCTTGACCACCTCAGCTGTGTAGTCATGATCAAAATAAAGAGTTTTGTTATTCAGCTGGATCCTTTCCTTGTTTTTTTTCCATGCCTCCTTTAAAACCAATTCTTTGGTTGCGAATTCCTGGAAATTGATTATGAATGCTCTCGGGGGTTTATCTGGAGCGGGCCTCTGAGTGCCGGATCTGTGGGCGCGCTGTATTTTTAACTCCATGCCGTCCGGGATCGGCAACTTGCTCCGGATGAGCGCCTCGACGAACTCTGGTACCGAGTCTTCTCCCTCTTCTCCTTCTGCCACTCCAAAGATGCGGATATTATTGCGTCTGGAGCGTGACTCAAGATCGTTTAGTTTGTGTTGCAGGGCCTTTGGCTGTTTCAGGCAGGTGCTCAGGGCCTCGGCCGTTTCAGCCGCCCATCTCTCGACTGTCTCCACCCTGGACTCGGCTTCTTCCACTCGGTCCGATAGATTGCAGACTTCTGCACCATGCATATCCAGTTTACCGTTGATTTCTTGTCCAAGACAGGAAATTTCTTGTCGCAGAGTATTGTTATCACCTTTTAGATCAGTTTTGAGGTCGGTAATCGCCTTAATTATGTCCGGGGGCGCCATGCCGACTTGCTCCACGTTACCGCTGCTGACTCTGGCTGTCGTCGTGTTTTTCTGCTTTACAGGCTCTCTTTCGTCAGCTTTTGGGCTTCTAAGTGTTCTTCCCCACTCCATCAGTCCTTCTTATCGAGCAATACTGAATTTTAAGTTAGTTTGGGTATAATTTGCGATTTGCCTGGGAGAGCGATCTCACCATGCGTCTGGCTACGCCATGTACCAAACCGGAAGTCCTTGACTGGGTTGTTTAAGGACACTATAGTGTAATGAGTGATGGCATGTAGAAAACTATCCTTTTAGTCTCTTGATAGAAAATAAGTCCTGTACCCTATTTGACACGAAAATATCATATAATGAAGAGGTTTACTGATTATAATATTATGTACATACATGAATCATAGGGGTACTTTAAGTATTGTCAGACAAAGAGAACAATTGAAGTATGAACATGTTGTCTGTCCCTTCACATTGACCAACCAATTCTCTGGTCAAAACAATAAAACGCTACATTGCCTCAACAAGCAGCTTCCTTGGCAGCTACATGCAAGTGCTAAAAACTGCAATCTCTCGAATGGCCATTTGAGGCTGCTCCAAAAGCGAGTCAGTCCCCAAAGACCCACATATTAAAATGTCCAACTGCAGAGCAGAAATACACGTCTATGGCCTGGTACAAAACACAATTTTCATTTCTATATCAAATTTCACTGCTCATACCAACTTACTGAATAAGTACTGAATACTGATAACATACAGAATTTTTATATAACTCACCTGTTTAAAGTGTATTAAGGCTTAAAATGATCTATAATTAATTGCCCTTTATGGATCAGCTAGGAGTTAGGCAGTCAGCCACTGCCAATATGGTAACAGCTGGAGCCTCCACACTGAGCTTTACAAGAGATCTATGGGTGATTTCATGGAGATTATGTGCATTTTTTATAGTTGGCTATAATGTGCATATGACCGCCATAGGGTTCAATAAAAAAAAGAAATGTTTAAGTATATTACTATGTATGCTATTTTTTTATATATTATATAGGAAAAATATGATTTATCTTAATCTGACCACAACAAGCAGAGTGACACTTTTTTATGCAGCTTATCAGTTAATTCAGTGAACTTACATTTACATTTTGGGCATAAAGCAGATGCTTTTGTCCAAAGCGCCTTACAATACATTTGTCACAAAAAAGAAGCCACAACTTATCAGTAAAAAAGAAAAAATAGAAACAATTTTCAAGCCTTCATGACTACGATACAGCACTTAGAATTACCATGACTTGGATGACTGTTGTAGGAGTTTATGCTCACACACTACTTTGAGATATATATATGATAATTAATCACTGGCAATTAATTATACACTCGTAAATGGCACCACCTCCGTTGTTTAATTCTTGGAATAATCCGGAGGAAATTATTCCAAACACCTAACTACAAGTTTGCTTGGACAGTTAGAGTCTATTGCACATCAATTTATTCAGTCTCAATATTCTGAAGCAGTGACTTCTTTGCATGTATCCATCGGTTCTCCACATTAAAATTAAGTTCCAGACAAAGACAAATGATTATATATGTTTTTTGACTAAATAATTTGGGGTAAAATAAATGAAATGACAATTTTAGACGAACAACAGATAACAGAAAAGGTAAAGACTGTAATAAGCAAAGTAATAAAGTTATGTGACCGTCGGTAGATGGTAAAGTTAAAGGGTTGGGTTTTTATATATTAAATATTACTGGAGTAATTTTTTAATACTAACGAGACCCTAATCTTAATTCTCTTAAATTCATAAGATAGAAGTCAGAACTTAGACAGAAGTCAGAACCTAGACAGAAGTCAGAACTTTAGACACCACTCATTCTCACGTGTGTGGATCCAGCTGCATGAAGACGTTCGGCCTGTTTTGTCCGGGAGTCAGGAGGCACTGAAGTTTGGTGTCCTTGAGAGTTCTGGGTTGGACTACAGCACGGTGCGTCAGTCCAGTAGCCAGAGGGAAGGCCGGTACTCTGTTGAGGAACTCTTGGTCCGAAGGCCCAGCAGGGTTTCCGCCTTGGGAGCGCTTGCAAGGCTTCTGAAGCAGACAATGACTGCAACGTTCTTCATCAAATGATCATAGTCATAAAAAAGACTTTTTCTTTGTAGTTTCAAGTAGTGGTTCTCAAGTTCTGATTCTGAAACTAATTCAACTTCTTCTGGATCAGGCGGTGATACTAACAGTATATTAAAATCAAAAATCAAAAAGAAAAGAATTTGTTCTATTAAAAACTTGGATAAAAGTAAAACACTTAAAGTAGGGATTCAATTCGCTTGTCTTAGAGCTTGTTGCAAAAATAAAACTAAAGATTACTTAAAAAATATATAAAAAGGAAAGAAAGAAGAAAAGAGAGAGTAGTGGGAGAAGTGAAGAGAAGAAGTCAGGAGAAGAAGCGGGGAGAGAAGAGAGCAGAGAAGGCCGAGAGGAGCAGAGAGGTCTGTTTTATGACGTGCAGCAGATGGACCACAAGGGGTGGGGGCAGAGTGTCCCTCCTTCTGTGATCTGAGTTTAGGCTCCCAAATGTTTAATCTAACTACACTATTGTGTTAAATGTTTTGAAATCATGTTTTAACCTCCCCAAAACTTCACCAACTTAAAAGTCGAATTTTTGCCTTCGTGAAAAGATGCAACATGACTATGATCATGTATCATTCAAAAGAATTATAACCTGATTAAGACATGAAGCAATAAAGTATACAACATAAAACAATAAAGTATACAATACACAGTAGGACCAAGGACTTATACATATTCCTTGTAGTTCTATCTTAACAAAACATATCAGACATTTAACAGGTAAATAACACAAGTATTACACAAGGAATGATGATCTGCAAGTCTCTTCTCCATCACCAAGGGGAGGGGCTGGTTTCTGTTGACCTCAAACTCATTAAGTAATAAACTTCATTTGGGCTTGACAATAACATGGGAAAGATCTATTGTATGACCTTCTTACGCTATTTTGGAATCTGCTAAAATTAAGAAATTGAGATTGTAGTTTATTAGTTATTTAGGACGTATTTGAATTTGGGTGAGGATAGAGACTGTAGTGGAATTGGAATGTCAGACCCAGGAACAACAACGGTCGTAAATAAAAGTTGGACATGTGAGGTAGAAGAACACACAGATTAGGTTTCCCATCAAGCCTTCCCCCACTGGAGAATGTTCCAGAGAGAGAGAGAAGTAGATTAGTAAGGCACCTTAAATCACAACATCTGTGTTAGAAACCAGTTCTCCCTTCTTCTGATGTGGAGAAAGAAGACTCTATTGTGCTTGACCTCGTTTGACCTGAGGAAAAGGGGTTCATCTTCTTTGGAGGGGGAAAAAAAAGACCAGATGTGCTTAGTTGTTGTAAATTACTAAAAGAAGGTCTCTGGTGATCTGTTTATAGCAAGAAAACATGATCCTCTCACTCTGTGGAGGGGAGAAGATCTGCCAGGTCAGGAGGTGGGGGGGCTTTCAGGCCCATATGCTGGAAAAAGGAATCGATTTGGGTTTAAGGTAATCATGGCCGAAATGGGATCTCTTTAACCCTCTGGGGTCGATTGACGCGCCGGCGCGTCAAAATCACGTGACCAATTTAAGCTGACGTAGCAGCAAAACGGTGCATCTGTGAGACTTGGTTCCGACTTCATGAGTTCGAGCAGCCTTCAAACTATATACCAGTTTTTAAATCGTGTTGATAGGCCAAGTAAAACCGGACATATGATAAATAATGTACGCCACACTTTTTCGCGAATATTGCCGTCACGTTTGATGTGCGTTTGGTGCAGGAAGAAGCAATAAAGACGAGCGATTCACAACGAAAAGTGCTTGCAAAAAACAATCATGTGACACCCCTTCCTATTTCCTATTGGTGGAAAAGTGCACTGTCTAAACCAATCACAACACGGCATTTGGTTGCTAAGGAAGTGGGGAAAGTTGTGGGAGTTGGCGATAGTGATAGCGAGATTTGTGATATTTAGCGTGTTTTGAGTGTGTGTTTAGCGTGTTTTGCGACCGACGTCCACACAGAGCGCTCCTCGCAGGTCTGTGCAGAGGGCGGGACAGCGCGGCGCGCCCACGAGGTCCCGATCTCCGCTGGCTTGGGCAGCAGAGACACACCCCGGCTCTTAGCCCTGGAAGACAGCGGAGGATGCTGACGCTGCCCCAGCAGTGAGCCGGTTTCAGCCAAGGAGAACACCAGGAGTCCAACTAGAGACACTTTCCTCCTACAGCCCAAAAGACCTGTTCTTGTTGTTTTTTGCTACTGACACAGTCAGGACAATCTGCAGCAATACAAACAAAAAGGCTGCAGAAAAAAAACAATTAGGCTGTAAGTATCAGTGGACTGACGTGGAGATGGAAGACTTATATACGTTTTTTGGTCTCCTTGTGTACATGTCGTTGGTGTCTCTGCCAAGTCTCCAAGATTACTGGAGACAAAATCACATTTTGTCGGTGCCCCTGCCAGCCAAGATGATGTCCAGAGACAGGTTCAGATCCATATTATGGAACATTCACCTCAGTGATCCTGAAGAGGATGCAGAGAACGAGAGGAAGAAGGGGACCCCAGGCTATGACAAACTGTTCCGAGTCAGGCCTCTTTATGATGAGATCCTCAGCGCCTGCCAGGCATATTACCACCCGAGGAGAGAGCTGGCGGTGGACGAAAGGATGGTAGCGACAAAGGCGAAGACTGGCATGACACAATATATGAAGGACAAGCCGACTAAATGGGGGATGAAGCTTTTTGTGTTGGCTGAGTCATGCAGTGGCTACACCCTCAGATTCCAGATATACACTGGAAAAACAAATACTGCAAGTGAGCATGGCCTGTCTTATGATGTGGTCATGAATCTTATCCAGCCATCCTGTCTCGGTACTGGGTACCACATTTATATGGACAATTTCTACAGCAGTCCGAAACTGTTCATGGACCTGGCCAAGATGAAATTTGGAGCGTGTGGAACCTACAGGGAGAGCTGAAGGGGATGCCCAAGAGGGAGGGCAAATGCTCTCACAAAGAAATCTGAAAGAGGATCAGTGAGGTGGATCAGAGAGGGGCCACTCGTCTTTGTGAAGTGGATGGACACGAGAGAGGTGTCTGTGTGCTCCACCATCCATTCTGCGTTTTCTGGTGAGACAGTACAGAGAAGGGTGAAGGACAGAGCTGGACGCTGGGCTGCGAGGGACATTCCCAGTCCCACACCCATCACGGCCTACAATAAGAACATGGGAGGGGTTGACCTGTCGGATCAGCTCATCCAGTATTACTCTACACACAGAAAAACAGCGTGATGGTACAAGACTGTGATGCTGCATTTCCTGGACATTGCGACCACAAATGCATTCATTTTGCACCGGGAGATCAGCAGTGCCAGGCAGATGCAGGCCATGACACACAAGGACTTCATGGTGGAGCTGGTGTGTCAGCTGTGTGGCATGGACAAGACAGGCATTCCCCAGAGCAGGACAGCTGATCATGTCCCTGTGCCCATTGACACAGCCCCAGGTCCTGGCCAAAAAGCCACAAAGGGCAGGCTGAGGTGCCAACGCTGCCACCAGGTGGAGAACAAGAGGAGGGACACACCCTTGAGGTGTCAGGCCTGTGATGTGCCTCTCTGTCTTGTACTTGACAGGAACTGCTTTCAAGAGTGGCACAAATAATTTGGTGGCATCCTATTGTGGCACCTGATTGTTTTGTAAATAGATTTTTGTACATTTGTAAAAAACGCCTGAGGAATTGCCTGCATTTTAGTGTAAATAGTTGTATATAACTTTGTTTTTTGCAAATCTTGTACATAAGTTTTGAAGATTACAATTTATATTAGCATTTCAAGTGATGAAAAGGGTTCGTTAAACATGTTTGTGGTTTTCACATTAAAAAATGTAACTTTTTCCCACTTGGATTTTATGATTTTTGGGTGAATTTAGGTCCAGTGTGTTAATATAGTATGTCAAAATGAAATAATAACTGTAAATTCATACATGTGAGGTTGTGCTGAAAAAAATGACACCACACAAGGCAAGATAAACAGTTTTTAAGGTAAAATATAAAGGTTAAAATCAAAAGTGGTCAAAAACGGCCAATTATACCCCAGACCCCAGAGGGTTAAAGCGAAACTCTCGCCAAAAAGCAACCGAGGCTTTATTTGGGATTGAATATGAGTCAAACCTTCGTGTGAAAGCATAATTACGACGAAAGAGGCACTTTTAAGATTTACCGTAGTTTCGGTTTTGGGCACGTTAATTTTGAACGGAAGTGCATGGGGCAAGACATGCTAGCATCAAAATCGCTATTTTTAGAACACTAAGAAGGCTCGACACAACATGAAAGTTTGCTCGTAGCATCACTAGGGTCTCTACTCAGGAACAAGAGCATTGAGAACATTGTTTATGTACACAGAGTTTATGAAAAAGAAGGTTTTTGAACTACTCATGTTAGCTGCTGCACCTCCTGCGCGTTGCCGTCATGGCAGGCTGACAGGCACGCTTGAGGAGCGGTTCACCATTACTCTCCTGCCTGTCAGGTCGCACTCGGGGATCAACACTTTTTGCCTGTCTGACAGCGACGCGCAGGAGCGCAGCAGCTAACGTGAGTAGTTCAAAAACCTTCTTTTTCATAAACTCTGTGTACATAAACAATGTTCTCAATGCTCTTGTTCATGAGTAGAGACCTTAGTGATGCTACGAGCAAAGTTTCATGTTGTGTCGAGCCTTCTTAGTGTTCTAAAAATAGCGATTTTGATTCTAGCGTGTCTTGCCCCATGCACTCCCATTCAAAATGAATGTGCCCAAAACCGAAACTACGGTAAATCTTAAAAGTGCCTCTTTCGTCGTAATTATGCTTTTACATGAAGGTTTGACTCGTATTCAATCCCAAATAAAGCCTCGGTTGCTTTTTGGCGAGAGTTTCGCTTTAAGATGCATAGACGAAGGGCTGGTGTTCCTACACTGTGAACCTTCAGCAATATCTTTACAATGCATTACAATACATGAGGTGGTTGCTTTTGAACCATAGCCCACGATTAAGTTCAAGTTTTTGTCCCTCCAATCGTCTGTGCATCCCTGGTCTATGGTTAAAACTTGAAGTCCCAGTCTTCAGATATAGCATAGTCATGTGTATCGTACAACTATTTGTCTACTATTGTTACCTGTACTGGACAAGTGTAAAGTAACATGTTTCCTCCCATCCAGGCTTTCCTACAGTAAAAATGGAGTCATCCGGATGGATGGTTTCTCCAATCCAGACCAGTTTGATGATGAAGCCCTGGCACTGTGGATCCCTGGAGGGCTGGAGGAGAGCCACCTGGATCCTACCACCGCCAAATACATCCTCAGCTTCATAGGAGACAAGTTCTGTCAGATGGTTATGACTGAGAATACTGCGGCCACCTGGGTCAAGAAGGATGGTGAGGTGTCTCTTAATATGGCCAACATTTTTGATTGAATAAATCTGAACTATGTTTCGAAGATGGAGCATGTTGTGTGTGTTTCAGCCAAGCTGGCGTGGAAGAGAGCAGTGAGGGGGGTGAGGGAAATGTGTGATGCCTGTGAGGCAACACTCTTCAACATCCACTGGGTCTGTCAGAAATGTGGCTTTGTTGTATGCCTGGACTGCTACAAGGCCAAGGAGAGACGCAGCTCCAAAGGTCAGTTTTCTTTATGTTTTGACAGTTAGGAGCCATATGAGAGGCCAGGCGAGCCGTGTACTTGTACTAGAGAAGTAGCTTGAGTGTCAAGCCACAGAACTGGCTGCTACTAGTTGAACATAGATTGAATACAACTTAAAGGCCATACAGCACATCTCAAATGTCAGGTTGTACTTACCCGCCCTTTACTTGGCTTGGTTTGGTTCCCTGGTTTGTGGTTCTGGCAATACATGTTAAAGTTTGGCATCATCAGACCCCAAAAAGTTTGTATATAAGAAATATTAGAAGTCTTAACATAATTCAGAAGATGACCTGAGAAATTCTTCAAAGTTGACATTCAAACCAGACAGGAACTGATTTTTACTGGATAGCTACATGCTTGTTACACAGATTATTATAGTAAACAAGCAAACAGAGTGTGTGCAGAATAAAGGAACCGTTAACTTGTATTTATGGTACAATTCTGTGTTGTAGAATAATAAATAAATGAACTGTGTAACCTCATCACCTCTGCAGGCCACAGATGTGTGTGTGTGTGTGTGTGTGTGTGTGTGTGTGTTCGTGTGTGCACAGTCGCACTTGTAGGAATTAATACAACAACTGACTTGTGTCTCTCTGTCTTTGATCAGATAAAGAACTCTACAGCTGGCTGAAGTGTGTGAAAGGCCAACCTCACGATCACAAACACCTGATGCCAACACAGATCATACCTGGCACAGGTACACAATACACACTTTACATATCATGATCTCTTTATTTTCTGGATAACAACATGTCTGCAGTCCTTGGCCCTTTTTGTGTCAGCTGCTTTGTCTAGAACAAGTAAAGGGGTTTCTGGCTGATGTGGGTTAAACAATGATAGTGACAGTGGTAGGAATAGTGGTCAATATCAGGCATGAAAATCACTCACCTTTTGGCGAAATTCGCCGTTTTTGAAACCACAATAGGTGACCTATGTGAATTGAGTAGATTGAGAAGATGAGAAGATTTTTTTTTGGGGGGGGGGGGGGGGGGATGTATGGACGGGACATGGAGGTATACCAGAGATATTGCTACTGTCTCCTGGGTTCTTGACTCCCTTGCCCCTCTTAAAACCCGGACTGTCTCATTTACCCGTCCTGCCCCCTGGTTCACCATTGAACTCAGCACCCTAAAGACTACTGGTCGCCATCTTGAGAGGCTCTATAAAAGATCTGGCCTCACCTTCCATCATGAAGCCTACAAAGACCACGTTAGGTCTTATAAAGAAGCTCTCTCTAAGGCTAAAACAAACTACTACGCCACCCTCATTGGAGACCAGCAAAAAAAACCAGAATGTTATTCTCCACTATTAACCGGCTCCTTAACCCTCTCGATGTCCCCCAGCTTCTGGTGCCCCTGACCTCTGCTTCAAGTTCCTAGACTTCTTCCAGGAAAAGGTGGCTACCATTCACCAGCAACTCCTGGCATCTGCCACCACCCCACCATATGCACCTCAGACACGGACAACTGATCCTCAAACAGTTCGCCTGCCCTAGTGCTCTCGTTCCTCCTTCTCTCCTGTGGACTCTATTTCTGTCGCTAAGTTGGTCTCCCAGGCCAAAGCCTCCACCTGCTCTCTGGACCCCATGCCGACAACTCTGGTGAAGTCTTCCCTGCCTGCCCTACGCCCCCACATGATGGACATTATCAGCTCATCCCTACACTCATGCAGGTACCATCCACCTTCAAAACAGCTTCAGTGACGCCCATCCTCAAGAAGCCAGGTCTGGACCCAGATGACTTACATAACTACCGGCCGATCTCCAACCTTCCTTTCCTAAGCAAAAACCATGGAGAGAGACAAGTTGCCGTCCAACTCCAGCAGCACATGTCCAACCATGAGCTCTATGAACCCCTTCAGTCTGGCTTCAGGGCACGCCATAGCACAGAAACTGCCCTCATCAAGATCACCAACGACCTCATCGCTGCAGATTCTGGCCACATCAGTATTCTAATCCTTATGGACCTCTCTGCAGCCGTTGACACAATCTCCCACACCATCCTCATTACACGCCTATCTGACTACCTTGGTCTCACTGGTACAGCACTCTCCTGGTTCCAGTCCTATTTAACAAACAGGAAACGGTTTGTCAGCATTGGAGACTCCAGTTCCACCCCAGCTCCAGTCATCCAGGGTGTGCCTCAAGGCTCTGTACTTGGACCCCTCCTCTTCACCATCTACATGCTCCCCCTTGGTCAGATAATTTGCAAACATGGTCTCAACTTCCATTCCTATGCTGATGATACTCAGTTATATCTCTGCACCAAACCATCCACCCAGCTACCCCCACAGTCACTCGTCAACTGCCTGCATGATATAGAACTCTGGATAACAGCAAACCTACTCAAACTAAACACCAATAAAACAGAGCTCATGGTTGTTGCCTCCAAGGCGCTGCTCCAGAAGGTTGGAGATCTTCTCCTGGACGTGGACGGCGACACTATCTCCCCATCCAAGGAAGTCCGCAACCTGGGTGTCATCCTTGATTCCACACAGTCTTTCCAATCACACATAAAATCCATCACTAAATCAGCTTTTTACCATCTCAAAAACATCTCCAGACCTCTCTCTCCGAACCTGTGGCTGAGACCCTCATCCATGCCTTCATCACCTCCCGCCTGGACTAGGCAGAGGCATATGCCTCTGCCAAAAGCAATGTTTTGTTTTGTTTTGTTCAAGTTTTATCATTGGATGAGAAATGATTTTTACAAAAGAAAAAAAAAGAAAAAATTGTCTCCAAGATGAGAGGGAATCCTTTAATCCCTCATGTTGTACAGTGTTTATTGGGGCCGTATCTTTGGCTAGGTGATATGTGATAGCTGCTTTGATCGGCTTTCTAAAACGGAGGCGTAATATTCATCGAGTAAACATGTGACGTGACATGAAGCCCGAAGTTGGGCTGGGAACAGTTGACAACAAATTTGTCTTCAAAATAAGAGCTTTACATTGCACCCCATTGTAGTTTAGAACTGGGTTCTTAGCGGGGGGCTTTTACTTTGAAAGTAGCGACCGTTTCTAGCTTGCGCTACAACATAAAGCTAACACAACGAAACAGCTAGAGATCCAGGAGAAGCTAGCATCTCTCGGATCTCAGCGGCTGTCCAGTTCTAGCAGGCGAGGTGGAAATAAGTGTACCCTCTGAGGCGGTAAATCGGCGGACCTAAACAGACTCTCAATTTGCCGCCCTCTGTCTAAAACCGCGGACCTAGCCGCCCAAAAGACGGGCAGATTGGCGGCTTGCTGCCCCGTCTAAAAACGGCATCTCACTCACTCCTTCCAAACACTCAACTGCAGGCGGGCTTCCTCCGCTGAATCCCATGTTGTAAAGATGCTTTACCACAGGTTGAGGGAGGAGGCAGCGGCAGTGCTGCGTTTGGGGGCGCTTCGAAAACTCCGGGAGGAAAATAGGAGCATTTGTTTGTGGTTCAGCTCGAGATATAAAATGCTTCAGAATCGCCATGTGTAGAAATAAGATCATGTGTATGTGTGAATCGAGATCGCGATTTTTTAACGATTTTTTGTGCAGCCCTAGCCTGGACTACTGTAATGGAGTCCTGTCTGGGCTCCCTTCCAAAACCCTGGACAGGCTCCAGTATGTGCAGAACTCTGCTGCCAGGGTCCTCACCCGCACCAAGCCCTGGCAACACATCACCCCCACTCTCATCCGCCTTCACTGGCTCACAGTTAAATCACGTATCAATTACAAAATTCTCCTCCTGACCTATAAATCTCTCCATTCCCTCGCCCCCAATATCTGTCTGACCTCCTCCACCCCTACACCCAGTCTCAGACACTGCGCTCATCAGGCACACCCCAGCTCTCCATCCCGGTGACAGAGCCTTCTGTGTGACAGCCCCCACTCTCTGGAACACTCTCCAAGCTTAAATCCGCAATCTGACTTCTCTGGAGACTTTCAAAAGAGACTTAAAAACCCATCTTTTTGTTTCTTTATCTTATATGTAGTTTTTTTTTTTTTTTTTTTTTTTGTTTATCCATTTGTTCTTTGTTTTGTTTGTTCCACTTTGTTAAGTGTCCTTGGGTACCCTGAAAGGCGCTATACAAATTTAATGTATTATTAGTATTATTATTATTATTGCAATATTGTTGTCATTTTCCTTAGTAAAAACATATATTTTTGCTTTCTTCTTGCGTCTCGGGGAGTGATGTCACATACACGACAAGTCACGTTTCCATCATGAGGACAACTCACGTGTAACACCACGCAGCAACACAGACACAAACAACAATGGAGGGAGGAGAGAGATGCACGTTTTCTAGCTGGAAATACAGTCATTATTTTGAGTTAGCTTTTCGTGCTAGCTAGCTTTTCCAGACTGATTAGCTAGCTAACTTTAACGTTGGGCTAAACTAGAAGTTAACCCTAACATTTTCCAGAATGAGTGTGCTAGGAGAGAAAGATGCTGTGGTTGTCAAACAACTGGATGCAGGGATCAAGTGCAGCTGGAACTGGTCTTGGCTCAAGCTAGAAGGCAAAGTCACAGTAAAAGGACAAGAGCTATCATTCCATCTAGCAGATGTGTTCATGAAGATCAGTAAGCAGGGATTTGCATGTTGCATTCTCTGTCAGAAAGGCATAAACTATGCAAACAAGGGCAGCCATGCACTGCAGAAGTGCACAAGAAGAGGGTAGAAATATTCAACATTTTCTTCCGTGCCCCCAGACACCCCGAGAGGGATCGCATCCTTCTCACCTTTTTCACCCCTGACCCGTTTTCATGCCTGCAATATCCGAAAAATACCTTTTAACTTTTTATTTTGGTATATGTTGGATAACTGGATCATTTAAATAAAAGTCTAGGTTTTGTTGTTATATCTCCTGAAATTTTGAAATTCTTGCCATGTTTTCAATGTTTCAGTGCTGACAGATTTGGTGACTTCCATGCACTCTCTGAGAGAAAAACACAACATCAAGTCCTACTGTCCCTGCACCAATAAACAGAGCCTCAACAGAATACCAGCCACCAACGGAGTGTCACAGGTACCATTTCTGTTACTTGGCAAGGACTCAAGTGTCGGTTATTTATCATTGTCCAGTAATTTTCTACTGTGTTTATTGCTAAAATGCCACTACAAACATTATTTTAAGAGAAGTAATGCATTAATGCAAAGTATTTGTGAGTTGGATTGATAAAGCATTGAATAATTTGGAAAGTTGTACATGTACTTGGATGTATATATGTTTGCATTTTACTGAGGACAGGATCTTTAGGGGGAGCACTTTAATCACCTATTTCTTTCAAAAAGGTTTAACCCTCTGTCTGACTTTTCTCACAAAGAAGCAATTGCCAGTTTGTAAAATAAGCATTTGTCTGTTTACATTTAACCATCACTCTTCTCTGCCAGGTTCTGCAGAATGTCCTGAACCACAGTAACAAGCTGACTCTGGTCAAAGCTGAGCTGGGCTGTCAGCAAAATTCCAACCAAGTAGGAACCAAGGTCGAGACTAATGGAGGAGGTGGTGGAAGTAGTCCAGGCAGCGATGCAGGAAGTGCTCCTGTCACCCCACCAGAGTCACAGTCACCACTGCACTTCTTGGCTGACCTGGCAGAGCAGAAATCCAGGGAGGAAAAGAAAGGTGAGAGGATTAGAGGGGAAGAAAGAAATTTAGATTGAGTTATGTTGTTAAAAAAACCAGGACAATTGTAAGAATTCAATAAGTGTTTCTTTAATTATCTAAATAAACCAAGAACTGTGTGTCTGTATGTACAATACGTATGTATATCCTTCACATATCTCAAGAACTGTTAATCTGATTGACTTTACACCTCACAGGTGTATTGTTGGGTCAAAAGCAAGTGCAGTGTGAGTGTGAAGTTTTCTGAATGAGCAGTTCTCCAGGAACAAAAGTAAAAGTGACGCATCTCAAAGAGATGCAATATCGCCCTCCACTGGATCTAGGATGAACTACAGTAAACCTGAGCCTACAGGCTACAGGACCAGTGGTCATACAGTTTTCAGAAGGGCTTTAGGGCCAGACAGGGGGCATGTCATGCCCTGTATAAAACTATTGTAACTGCGTTTCACCACTCTCATCTGTAAATATCATGTATACCATGGTCTGGGTGAATACTCAA
Organism: Sparus aurata; assembly: GCF_900880675.1. Classification (NCBI taxonomy): domain Eukaryota; kingdom Metazoa; phylum Chordata; class Actinopteri; order Spariformes; family Sparidae; genus Sparus; species Sparus aurata. The sequence goes on from NC_044206.1 coordinate 2,021,240, forward strand.
CTGCTACTGCTAATACTTCTGATTGGCAAAGCGTTGTTCCTACTGCTGCTGACGTGCTTACTGAGCCCTGACCCTGTCACTTCTCAGTACTGGCACAAAAATGTGTTAAATTCTGTAGGCGACACAAACAACACTCCAAACAGATGCAGGACACACGTAACAGCCATCATGTGCATGCAAACATGTTGTCAAAGCAAGTATATCTCTGTCCTAAAACTATGATTCTGGAACTGCTGGGTTAAGAAGTGTGGGAGCTCTGAGGCTCAGCAGCTCCTTGATACTGATGGTTAGCTGAATAGCTTCTACAGGCATAGCAATCAGTCCTATCTCAACAGGCACATTCTGAATGGGCACTGCATTCTTTCTTCTAGATTGTTCTGTTCCCTTTTGTAAATGTCACCACTAGAAAATAAGTTTGTGGTTAGTATCTTCTTTCTCCACTCTTTTTCTGACAGAAAACAAAGAGTCAGTACTGCTAGGTAAAACAGTGAAGGAAGACAAGGAGGGGGACAGCCTGGAGGTCCTGCAGCAGTGTAAAACCACCTCTTTGGTGACTAACAGTACGGAGCAGGGCTCCACACTCAGAGATCTGCTTACCACCACTGCAGGGAAGCTGAAGCTGGGCTCTACTGATGCAGGAATAGCCTTTGCACCTGTCTACTCTACTGCTTCACAGGTACACAGATTGACACTTGATGATGTCATCAACATTATTGGTTTGGAATTGAATTTATTCGTGTTGTCTGTCTCACTGCGTAGGTGAAGCACAGCCCATCCTGAGCATGTTTTAAATCACAGATGTGTATTATATGAATATTATATCATCAGCTGTTGTATCAAGTCTTGCTAACCTGATGCAGAGCTAAGCTTAGATTTTTTTTAATTAAGAAAGAAATTATGCTTAAAATATTTAAGTAGTGTTTTGTTCTTTTATCCTCTCTCTCTACAGACTGCAAAAGGTGGACGGACCATGCCCAACATCCTCGATGACATCATTGCTTCAGTGGTTGAGAATAAAATTCCTGCCAGCCGCCAGAGCATTGCCACCAAACTGTCAATCAAGCAAGAGCCTGTCACCCCTGGCAACAACAACAACAACCCTGCCCCTGCTGTAACTGAGGACACCAAAGCAGACAGGAAAAAGTCAGTGCCTGTAACTGCTGAAGTACCAGAGGAATCAACCAATCAATATCCAGATATTCCCCACCTCTGGTTGAACACCAAACGGTTACTGTGGCTCAAAGATCACCGCAACCCGAACAACTGGAAGCTGTTCAGAGAGTGCTGGAAACTAGGACAGGTAACCAGAAGCCTCACTCACAGTGCAGCAGTCGTCATAGTAACAGTACTGTACATAGTCCTTAGTAAAGTCCTGTTATAACAACAGCCCTATGGATGGTTTTGTGTTTGTCCAGCCTGTGTTGGTGTCAGGGATCCATAAGCGGCTGAATGCTGGTCTGTGGAAAGCCGACTCCTTCAACCAAGAGTTTGCAGACCATCAGGGAGACCTCCTGAACTGTAAGGACCAGGTGGTGACCAACTCTGGGATCAAGGAGTTCTGGGATGGATTTGAGGACCTTACCAGTGAGTTCATCTTTACCTGGTTTCCCTCTGCACACATCACCAGTGTGAGATATGTCAACATGAGCCACTGAGAGAACAGTGATGAAATGGATTGAATCAGTTTGACTAACATCTTCTTACCTGTTCAGAGCGGCCCAAGTCCAAGGATGGAGAAGCTATGGTCTACAGACTGAAGGACTGGCCGTCTGGAGAGGAGTTCATGGCCCTAATGCCCTCAAGGTATGCATACACACTTCATGTCTTTACTTTAGTATGGCTCTGCTGTTGGATCTTAAGCTTTAAAACCTAAAATACAAAAGTGATTGAGAGTTCATCTAGAAGCTGTGTTTTTGCAGATATGATGACTTGATGAAGAACCTGCCACTGCCTGAGTATTCTGATCCAGAGGGAAACCTCAACCTGGCCTCCCACCTGCCATCTTTCTTTGTCAGGCCAGATCTGGGGCCCAGACTGTGCTGTGCTTACGGTAGGAAGGACATTAATTTCATCTGACAGCATTTATAATTTTTCCATAATTCTTTCTACACGAGTGCTAATAAAAATGAGTCAGGAGATTAAAGATTTGAGATATTGGTATTTTGAACTATTAAGTAATTGTTCTATTCAAATATGCCTTGGTTGTGTTTAACCCTTGATATGTAAGTAGTTACTAATGATGTCCCCTCTGATCACCAAAGACTCCAGTTAATACCAAGTAGAGTAACTGATCTGTACCCCTGCTGTGTTACTGTGAATGCATTAAATACTTTTAATGCTTTTACTGTTTTTCTTGTTTAAAATGTTGCATGATGATAGAATCTCGTTCTGTCCTTCTTATGAATCAGTTGTGTGTCTCCTTGTAGGTGTAGCTGCGTCACAAGACCAGGATTTTGGGACTGCCAACCTCCATGTGGAAGTCTCAGATGTGGTCTCTGTTCTGGTCTATGTAGGAGTTGCCAAAGGCAATGGAGTCCTGTCCAAGACTGGTGAGACTGATCATCGATACTGATCCATTAAATCCTCAGATGATTGTATTTGTTTATTTCACAGCTCACTTTAATCTGGGAATACAAAAATAATTGTTAATAACCTCAACTGTAGCCACACCCATCCTTGATGGGAGATAGACAACTGAACACACATTTAAAACACAGTCTAGTTCCTGCTCGATGATGTCATAGCAGCTATTTCTTCATTTTTCAGCCTTGTCTTGTTAGAAAATATCAAAATAATATATACACAATTTTTCCAAAGAATCAAATTTAGGTTTAAGTAGGTATTTATTCTTAAATATTTGTAGTTATTATCATTGTTAGTCACCATGTTGCTATAAACTGTATAGCATAGAATTTTTGACTGTTTGGCAGAACTAGTGATGGTTCTTAGACGGATGTGAACGACCCAGTAGTGAACACAGTGCTCAACAAACTGGAACCAATCAAACATTCCACTATTGAAAAAATAAGATAATAACTAATTAGTAATGTGTGTGTGTGTCTGTGTCTGTGTCTGTGTGTGTGTGTGTGTGTGTGTGTGTGTGTGTGTGTGTCTGTGTCTGTGTGTGTGTGTGTGTGTGTGTGTGTGTGTGTGTGTCTGTGTCTGTGTGTGTCTGTGTCTGTGTCTGTGTCTGTGTCTGTGTCTGTGTGTGTGTGTGTGTCTGTGTGTGTGTGTGTGTGTGTGTGTGTCTGTGTCTGTGTGTGTCTGTGTCTGTGTCTGTGTCTGTGTGTGTGTGTGTGTGTGTGTGTGTGTGTGCAGGAGTGTTGAAGCGTTTGGAAGAGGAGGATCTTGATGAGGGAGTTCGGAGGAGGCTCAAAGACTCCAGTGAGACACCGGGGGCGCTGTGGCACATCTACCTCAACAGAGACATGGACAAAGTCCGAGAGTTCCTGCACAAGGTCAGCACTGTAAAAATACCGAAGAGCTGTAACAGCCTCTTATGAAAATGTATTAAACTAACTAACTCCTCCATCCTCCCCCTCTCCCCAACCACCACCTCAGCTCTGTAAGGAGCAGGGATTGGACGTGTCACCGGACCAGGACCCGTTCAGAGAGCAGGGCTTGTACCTGAGTCGGAAGCAGCGTCAGCGGCTGCTAGATGAACACGGAGTTCAGGGCTGGACTGTGGTTCAGTTCCTTGGAGACTCTGTACTTATACCAGCAGGGGCCATGCACCAGGTGTGAAGAATATTTTCACATGCACACACATCCACACAGGTCTCCTCAGTAGTAAGTCACTGTAACTATTGTAAAGCTAAGTAGAGCAGAGCCACTGCAAATCCATATCTCATTTATTAAACTGATGTTAACGATTTAATTAACTGATAGGTCGACTGTGAATTTCAGACCAGAGATGTAAAAACAGACTTAATCAGTGCTAAGAATCAGTCCTGCATATTTTATGTTAAATTGTGTCTTTGGAAACTGAAGCTTGTTATACTGTAATTCTGACTGTATCCCAACTACATGTCCTGCTGTCATAAAAACTCAGAAGAGAAATGTGGATTATTCCACTGCTGAGAATATTTTCCAACTAATGCACTTTCTCCTGTTTGAGAAACTTTTGATTAAAAGCTAGGGTGAGTGGCTGTTTAAGGAAATTACTGAGCCCTTTCAAAAAAATGAAACGTTATTCATAGGTAATTCTTAACGTGAATGTCTTCAGAAGGATTGAATGTGTTGGGGGCTGAGAACTACAGACAGTGTAGAGAAGTCAGAAAGCTTCGGGATAAGAATACTAACACACTGTTGGTTTGATGGAGATGAACCTGTCTTACATCTTCACCGCAGTTTTCACATAAATTAACATTTACATTTAGGGCATTTAGCAGACGCTTTTGTCACAAATGTTTTCATAGATCATATTGAATGTATGTCAGATTTCTGGTATAGCATCAGACTGCATGTTTTTTTTGGTTTCTTTAAATGTATTTGAATCTGTCTTCATATCACAATGCTGTACATGACATGTTGATGTGGCATGTTATATTGTTGAAGCTGTTAAGAAGTGTCTGTTCTGCTCACATGACCCTCAGAGTTCAGAGATCACTAACGTTTCCTCACGCCTTCTCACTTCTCTGTGTCTCAGGTTCAGAACCTCCACAGCTGCGTTCAGGTCATCAATGACTTTGTGTCTCCGGAACATGTGGCCAACTCCTTCCACCTGACCCAGGAGCTCCGCCCCAGTAAAGAGGAGGTCAACTACGAGGATAAACTACAGGTGATGGACCACAGAGGGTTTTTTATTAGATTAAGTTAAGAAACTGTTAAGACTCTCTCAGTCCAGGATTGAAATACAAGTTTCATTATAACCAAATGTATAATGAAAAAGTTATGGAATGAGTTCAGGTTTTAAAAGTTTCTCCTCATCCTCATTCTCATCTTCAGGTCAAGAACATCCTTTTCCACTGTGTGAAGGAGGCGGTGAGCTCCCTGAAAAGGGGCAGCTCTGAGGAGGAGGATGAGGAAGAGAAGTCATGACGCCCATTTGGCCTTGTCCACGACCATCAGCACCCCTCTCTCCCCAAACCCATCTCCTCACATGGAAGACTGTGACCCATGACTATAAGAGGTGGTTGGGTCAGAGTTGTCATGTGACCCAGGGGACCTCACAGCGTGAACCATGCCCGTACCACATGCAGGTGGCCAGTGAGAGGCGCGCCGACCTCCACCATCACCCCAAACCTTCAGTGCCAAGAGAGGCCTCTGGACTGACAGGGATTAAACCTCAACCACCATGCCTCTGTGTGTCTCAAAGAGTTAGAGCACAGGGAGGACAGAGGAATTCTGGGAAACAGAGGGCAGCATATTGGTTGGGAGCCATCTAAAAGCCACTATGCTGGAGAGAAACGGCACTACAAGCCTCCATGAAACAAAACTAAACTCTTTAATGTGACTGATGGTGCATCATGTTAGGATGCAGTTTCCATAGAGACTCAGACTGTCCTGTGAGGTGTGATGAATAAGTCATACACTCTGCTGAGGATCTAAAGGCCAGGAGGTTTAATCCCTGTCTGTATCAGCAGCCCACACTACGTCTTGGACAGAAGATTTCCTCGATCACAACAGTATCACCAGCAGCAAGCAGCATCAGGAACAAAACTGTCGTCTCTGCTGTTTAAAATATCAAGAAAAAAAAGATTTGAGGGGAAAAAAATGCAAAACAGAAATCTCAGAAGTTTGAGTCAGCGGACCGCGAGTTCGGCTGCTCCCTCATTTGTTGTTCCTTCTGTAATTTGTGTGTTCTCGTCCTTTTTTCTGGTTCTGTCTGTTGCTGTTATGTTCTTACTTTCCTTTTTCATACGAACATTGTTTTATCTCCTCTGTGAAGATGTATTTATTTTATAGCTCTATGATATGTGATGTTATTAAGACAAAAAAGCATTAATGTAAATGTGACTTGTACAGTTTCTTTTTTTTTTGCTATGTGATTTTCAGTTGTAACACGGCTCTACTGTGATAGAGGACAGACCCACACACACACACACACACACACACACACTCACACATGCTCACATGCACACACACATGCACACACACCAGCTAATGCCTGTAACTTTGGGAAATGGTGATGCTCTACAGTCCTCATGCCATAAATACATTTTTTGAAAATGAACTGCCAAACTATTGTAAAGACTGTAAAGTTGTATTATGTAAAGAAAGAACAAAATGGCTTCTACACTTCAGCATTTTATGAAAAAAACAAGTATTTGCTGTAAAATTGAAACATTTACAAAAAAGATGTAATTTATTTAAGAGAAGAATGAATTGTCTTGTTTTTTGTTTTGTTAAGATTTACCATGGTGAACTTTTGAAGTTAAGAGATAAGATAATGAAAAAGTTTACTATAATGTGTAAATATATACATATATATTCACTGAGGTATTTTTTTAAAACATGGCTTGCTTCAATTTCAAATTTTAAAGTGCAAGTGTTACCTGCTTTGTACATTGAAGTTCAAAAGGGTTTTACATTTTCCATTAAAATGGATTTATCAAACATTTGCTTCTGTGTTTTTGATGAGTCAACAATTTGTTAAAATTCTTTGTTTCATTCAGTATATTGTATGATTATTATGACCTTTTATAGCTGTTGGATGTAGTCATGGAAATATCCTTAAATCTCACCCATGTCAGTGTATACAAATCCACTAATGTAGTGAAGTATGGGATCTACAGGCTTGTGTGTTGTCCTTTCGTTTTCTATCAGTCCAAATGAATTACTGATCAATTATCAGGTTATGACCTGTAATGTGTGATCTTCACCACTAGGTGGTGTTGCTATTACATGTTAGTATTGTTTCAGCTGAGCGTCACCTCCTCCAGCAGGATGTGAGACATTAACATCCTGTTGGACTGATCAACTCCATCAGTCCAACAGGATGTTTTTTTCATGATCTTCAAACTATTCAGCGCTCTTGTGTTCTTCTGTGTGTTCATATGTTATTATCTGAGTGCTCTAGATAATAATGTATTCATTGATTAAACAGAGTCTCAGGGCTTGTGTTGCCTTTTTTCTCTCTCACCACACAAGAACTTGTCCCAGTCTAGACTTTTGAACAAATGATCCATCTGAGGATCTCAGGTAGCAGGGAGGGACAAGGGGCAGTAGGAGATCTGATAAATAAAGATCTGGTGTGATCAGGTGTCTGAGGGCTTTGTGAGTAATCAATAAGTAAAAGCAACACATAGCCAGTGTTGTTGAGTTTTACTTGTGTGTGTCGGAGGTGGTTTCTTTCTCCTCAGCGTTGTACAAAAACTCTGCTGCGCTATTTCTGTACTTATCGCCACAGAAATAGAAATAGAAATCATCTCCACAGATGATATAGTCTATTTGAACATTGAGCTGTGATCTGTGGGCATGGTCACACATAAACATCTTCACTGGTCAAAGTTGACCAAATGTGAATGTTTGATTTCCCTCTCACTTATAAAGTTGGAAGAGGACAGGAGCTTGATTTTGTGACAGAACCATGTGACCATGATCTTTTCCTAAACCTAACCAATTCTTTTTGGTGCCTTAACAAACCAAACTATGACTTTGTTTTTAAAATGTCAATAATAAGTCAACTACCGGTGAATCTAAAAATATTACTACGTCAATGTTTGACTTTTACACAAGACTCACGCTCCAGTCGTCTGGCTCCCTGTGTGGACTCTGTCACACCACCTGACTTCCTGAAGGCTTTGTGCCAGGAAGTTTTATGGCAGAACGAGTACTAGCCTATCATAGCACAGTGGAGAAGGACTCGGTGAACCTATCTCGTGAAGAAAAATAATAATGCAACTCTACTTTATTAAAAAGGTAGGGACATGTTCCAATCGTTAAAATGTTCAATGTTAAATCAAGGTTTTAGTAGGATTTGTGTGAGGGGGCTGAACGAGGCCTTTTACACTTCACTGTAAGAACTTCTTCTAACATGTCTTCATACTGGACAAAGAGACAAAACACAGTCCAATCAAAGCGGACAGGTTGTATATTCAGGATGATCAGTCTTAAGTGGGTTGTTGATGCATACCATTTCATTCGTGCGATGCTTAAGGGAAATGGAGGTGCAGGTTCACACCTTAGATCACATCCTGTGAAGGAGGCAGGTGAGATGTAGCTCATGTTCAGGAGGCCTGGACTGTTTCTCTGTGGGTCTGCAGATGGATGATTTCTCTATGAATCACATGTTTAGATATTTTCTTGTTGTGTGGGATCTGACATACAGACCGAAATTGTTCCCAACATTAAGAGAACCCTGTTCGACTCATGGCTTTGGTTTTTTACTATTAAAAGTGAAGAAGATAGAAAAGTAGAATTTCTTAAGTTATCTTCATGTTTTTGCTGCTTCATGTTCTCTTGGTAAAAGTCTTTTTAATAAATCACCCTGAGGTCAGTGAGGTTTTGTCTGTTGGATACACAGGGGACCCTGCAGGATCACTGTGTAGTCACTGTATCACTTCCTCTGCTCAATGCACTTTAGCCAGGTTGATGGAACAGAGGAGGCAGTGGTCAACTCTTTGACCCACATGATCATTGTGGCCCCCGAAGACCTTGGACCTTTTGTGATCTGCTTCTGGCCAGCCATGATCTTGAGCACCTTGTCTTTAAGACCAGAACCCAGGAAGAAGTTGGTGATCTTAGACTCCTTGATTGTCTGAAAGCACATGAACTATACATCTCCTCCAGGGACTTGATCTTCACATGTTTAATCAGGCAGCCCGCATTCTTTATAATGGAAACACATCATATGTTGCTTTAATGAAGCTAATCAATTGCTTCTGTTTCCTAATGATTCCTCATGCTGATCTTTCTCCTTGCCAATCCTTCTGGCAGCATTCATTCATTCATTGTGACTGCCGAGCAAGTGAGGCAGCCTCCACACTTCCCGCGTCTCCTCGTGTTGGCACACCTCCTGTCGGCAGCACACTTCCTCTACAAACGATCTCCTCCGTTCTGGTGTGGTGGTCTTGTGTAGCTTTCTGCACTGTGTTGCTGATGATGATGTGTCTGGATGCCTTCAGGATCATCTGGAGTCACTTTACAATGAAAACTGTTGCATATTGACATTTGGTGTGATGACTGTGTGAACAGTTTTAAAAGAGTGAACTCAATATTAAGAAATGCAAGTTAGCAGTTGTAAAGAACTGTGTGATCAGATGTTTCTCCTGAACGCAGTGAATCCTGCCGAAGATTGTCAGGAATGGATAGAAGATCTGTTCATCACATACAATTACACAATGTGCCATGTAGGTGGTTCTCCACATTTAACCCATCCCAAAGGAGCTGTGAAAAGCTCACATCTTCTACGACTTGGGGCCAATTCCAGATCTGAGCCGGTGCCAGGGAATGAACATAATACACATGTTTTTGATGGAAGATGGGCCCTGTCCTGGCCAGGAATCAAGACCAGGACCTTTTATTCAGACCTTTATCTCTTCTAATTAACCATGGTTTAGTTATAATATGTGGATATTTTAGAAATGAACTTAAACAAGTGGTTGATCCTTTCACAAATGCTTTGTGGCATCTGGTTCCAAGAAGTGCCTGATATAGTCTACAAGTGATCCTTTGTTATAAAGATAATTAATAATAAATTGATAACATTAATTCTGATATCTGTATGTGTCAGTTTAGTTTTATCAGCCCATCACTACTGCCAGCTTCAGAGTTGACCTTTCTAATGTTTCTGACTGACTCTGAGATAAAATCACGTCAGTCCGCAGGCGCCAACAGACACTCACTGCTTCTCTGCCTCACGTCATGTTTTCTCAGCAGTAAAATGTTTGACTTGAAAAAATGGAGGTCATGTTTGTGCTGTTGAGTATATGGATGCTTGTGCTTTTGTGTGTGGTTGTGTGTGTCTCTGTGCATGTGTGTGTGTGTGAGAGAGGGAGAGGGAGAGAGAGGAGCCAGTGCTGACTTGACTAATGCCAGGATCAGCTCCCATTCATACTTCCAAAGCTGAACTGGAAACACACATATTATCCTCCTGCTCTCCATTATATAAGCTGAAACTTTGCCTCCTGGCACTGTTTGTGTGTGTGTGTGTGGGGGGGGGGGGGGGGGGGGGGTGACAGGTTAACTGGAGTACACCCAGGCAGAAGTTCACTCAGTGAGTTCAGACAGAGGTCACTCCTGTCCTTCCCTCATTCCTCCTCTATCTTTGTTTTCTCTCCATTTCCTTCTGCTTTTCTTGCCCTATTTATGTTTTTGTTATTTTTCTTTCTCTACCTCTCCTGTCGCAGTATCATTCTACACCCTTCTATCTCCCTCAGTGTGTGAATGGCTTTTTAACAGAACTCATTATTTGCTGACTGCTTGTTTTCAAACCACAACAACTCCTGTGTGTGTGTGTGTGTGTGTGCTCTGTCAAAGTACAGCTAGAGGAAGTGTCTTTAGGGTTCAGCCATAGGTCACTTATAACTCCACCCATGCACGCACGCACACACACACACACACACACACGCAAACACACCTTGTACAGTCTAATGAAAGACCATATAATGTATGTGAAATTCAACACATTTATTATAGTTCAGTTATGATGATTGCATCATATTTGAAGAAGAATATATTTCTGACCAGGACTTTAACTGTCTGTGTGACTGATTTACGTCAACACAGACACATTGCTGTCTCTCTCTCTCTCTCTCTCTTTCTATCTCTCTCTCTCTCTCTCTCTCTCTCTTCTCTCTCTCTCTCGCTCTCTCTCTCTCTCTCTCTCTCTCTCTCTCTCTGTGTGACAGCAGTCATCGTGTACCAACAGAAGTCGTTCTTCAAAGTGAGATGAGGCGTCATAAATCGTGTGTGTCGACAGCAGGCAGCTCCCTGCTGCTCCTCCCTGTCTGAGGCTGCAGCAGAGCCACAAACAGGACAATACACCACAGAGTCCCACCAGTACCTGCAAACAGGGTCAGACCACACCGACTGCTCCCACTGTGATTGATTATAACATGGATGAGAGCTGTGACTACTGTAACTATACCCACAGCAAGACAGCCAGCATGAGTTCAAGCCTCACTATCAGCTCCAAAAGGGGGCAGCACTGTGCTAAAGGGTTGAGAAGACGGCCTATCAGGACCAGTGAGATCAGTATGGCTGGAGAAAGTGAAAGCGTAGCACTTGCCCCTCCTTTATTATCACCACCGAGCTGCCTTTGAGCAAGGCCCGTAACCCTCAACTGCTGCAGGGGAGCTGCTCAAACCAGACTGTGGGTTAACTGAACAGCTTCAGCGTGAATGTGAACTTCCCTAATAAAGGTTAAAGATAAAAGCCTGCTGAGTGTTTTTATTGTAAAATATCACAGGAAACGAACAATGTAATCAGACGCATTACAAATGATATGACACTGAAACCTCTGCCAGACGCCACAGTAACATGCTACTTCCACATGAACGGCTCAACAGTCTCATGTCATATTTTACATCAGTTACATGGGACATGTTCTGAAAACTTTTAATTAAAGATTTCTGTATTAAATGTCTAAAAACAACCAGACTTTTGTTGGATATGTGTACTGAGTTATGTACATTATCCCAGATGTTTCCATCAGTGATCTGAGAGTATCTTCTGGAACAGTCTGTGTCAAAAGGATGCAGAAACATTAGACCACATCTTTACTACTTCATGGCTGGATTACTGCAGTTCTCTTTGATCTACAGACGCCCCAGCTGATCCAAGATGCTGCTGCTCCCATGTTCTGGTGCGTCAAGAATGCAAAGAGGATGTTCACCTCACTTTGCATGAGCAGCAAGTTTAATCACACGATTATGGTTGGTATGACGTCACTGAGCTGAGAGGTCGGACTGGCACTGCGCTCCCGCTCCCGTAATTTTCATTTTACCCATCACAGACTGACATTTTTTTTATCCTGCTGGCCGCTCTAAGCTTCCTAACGATGTCAAGCAAGGAAAATGGCTCGGTTCCGCCCGAAAATCCAAGTAAATCCCAAAGAACAACGAGGGGCCGACCGAACGTCGAGGCGCAAGATGACGGCTCAGGTGCTGCGGGCTACTCCTCACAGCTGGTTCAGGAGGTTACTGAGAGCATCGGCAAGTTATTAGAAGAGAAGCTGGCCAAATTTACGAACAACCTGCAAGTTATGACAACCCGGGTGGAAGGCAACAGTAAAAGACTGGACGAAGCTGAGGGCCGGGTGTCCACATTGGAGGACATGCTAGCTACCACCAAAAACAAGCTCCGGGAAGTTGATAAGAAAATACAAACGCTCACTGAAAAAGCAGACGACATGGAGAATAGGACGAGACGGGACAATATCAGGGTTGTTAGCTTAAAGGAAGGAGCTGAAGGTGAGCAACCTGTTGCTTTCTTTGAAAGCTGGCTGCCAAAAATACTGAACTTGGATACTAAACGGGGCATTATTAAAATCGACCGGGCACACAGAGGGCTCGGACCCGCTCGCGGCGACCGCCCCAGACCCGTCATCATCAAGCTACACAACTCCGGGGAGAAACAGCAGATCATGGCTGCACTGAGGGAGATACGGCAGCTGACATATGAGGGACAGAAGCTGTACATTCAACAGGATTTCTGAGCTGCAGTGAAGGAGAAGCGGCGCAGCTTCAGCAAGGTGTGCGAACGTCTGACCGGACTAAACATCCGCTTCTTCATGCGGTTCCCCGCCGTCCTAACCTTCACGTACAACGGAGAGAAACATGCTTTCCAGTCTCCCCGAGCTGCGCAGGCATTTGTGGATGGACTGCCGTGAACTGTGCAACGATTACTACCTGCGCTTTCAGCGTCATACAACCACTTGTAACTGTTTCACAAACCTAATTATTATGGCTGTGTTTTTTGTTTGTTCTTAGGCCTGTTGAGGGTTATTTCAGTGTTCAATGCCCATCGTTCAGAGGCATTTTTTTTGCTCACAGTGCTTTGAAATGTAAGACTAACTCCTCACCACCATTATACTCTGCCGAATTTATATGTATTTTTTCATTGCTCACAACCCCGAACCTTATTTGGTCTGTGCATTCTTGGCGTATCTTATTGTCATATAGAAATCATGAGTGACATTAAGATTATTTCTTTAAATGTCAAGGGGGTCGGCCATGTTGTAAAAAGACAGAAGATTATTTCTTTATTAAAGAGAGCATGCACATCATCAAATCAAATCAATCTTTATTTGTATGGCGCTTTTCATACAGAAGAGCAGCTCAAAGTGCCTTACAGAAATTAAAAACAACAACAGAAAAGAGAAACAGCAAATAAAATCAAGAGAAGAAAATTAAAAGAACCCAACCCTCCCACCCTCACAGACATGCACAGAGACATACACAAATACATACACACTCAAACACACACTCACACATACGCACGCAAGACACACAGACTCACACACTCACACCCACACATACTGTAGCTGTAACTAGAGAGACATGGCTGGGCAGCGAGACCTGAGGCGTGGAGGAAGCTACCTTTGGGGGGCCAACCACACTGGGAGAGATCCCGGTCCAAGGCCGCAGAGAGTGCCGCCACAGAGACCACCCCAACCCGGGCAGACAGGAGGCCCCGCACCAAGGTGCAGAGCCCTCTAGCTACCCCGGCCGAAACGGCCCACGAGACAGCACCCCCAACGGCCAGACCAGAGACAACTTCCAGCCTGGCAGGCCCCCAAGAGGAAACACAGGAGATTAAAAACTGACAGTCTAAAACAGTAAAATAAAGCAAAAAGCATAACGGCTAAAAACACAAGAGACTAAAACATAAAAGCAAAGAGGCTAAAAACGTGAGAGATTAAAACAGTAAAAAATAATAAATACATAAAAGATAAAAAAAATAAAAGGATAAAGGAAACAAGTGCTCTGGTTAGCACATCATAAAAGGAATTAAAAAGAATTTAAAAATTAAGTAAAAGCCTGGTTAAAAAGGTGGGTCTTGAGCCTCTTTTTAAAAACCTCAACAGTCTCCACGACCCTGAGGCTCTCCGGCAGGCTGTTCCACAGTCGGGGCCCATAATAACTAAAAGCTGCCTCCCCGTGCTTTTTTGAACTAACCTGTGGTATGGTCAAAAGGCCGGTGCCGGAGGACCTCACGGTCCGCGGGGGCTGATAGAGTAAAAGCAGGTCAGATAGGTAAGAAGGCCCAAGACCGTTAAGACACTTAAAAAATAGTAAAAGAACCTTAAAATCAATCCTGAAACGAACAGGGAGCCAGTGCAGTGACTTTAAAACCGGTGTAATGTGCTCCCGCCCTCTGGTCCTTGTCAGCACTTGTGCTTTGTAATAATTGTAAAATCAAGATGCTCTTTTTGAGAAGGCCAGAGAGCAGGGCATTACAGTAGTCTAAATGACAAGAGATAAAAGCATGCATCAGCACCTCTGTGCTGGCCTGAGAGAGAAACAGGCGGACTCTGGCTATATTCTTAAGATGGTAAAAACCTATCTTTGTTATATTTTTGATGTGTGGAATAAAACTGAGTTCAGAGTCAAAAATCACACCCAGATTTTTTACAGATTGTGATGGTTTAAAATCCTTTAACTTAGGTAAACGTTTCTCTTTCTGGCCTTCAGGACCAATGAGTAAAACCTCTGTTTTGTCCTGGTTGAGCTGTAGGAAATTTGCTGCCATCCATGTCGTGATATCTAAAATGCAGTTAAAAAGGACATCAATGGGCCGTGTCATCAGGAGACACGGCGATGTACAGTTGCGTATCGTCAGCATAACTATGAAAGCTGATGCCGTTCCTCCTGATGACGTCCCCAAGGGGAAGCATGTAAAGATTAAAAGAGTTGGAACTAAAATTGACCCTTGGGGAACCCCACACTTTATTTTGGGGGTTTCTGAGGAACATGTATCCATACTTACAAAGAAGTGTCTTTGAGGTAAGAGACGAACCAGTTAAGAACAGTACCAGAAAGGCCGATCAGGTTCTTCAGTCTATTTAATAAAATGTGATGGTCTACTGTATCGAAGGCGGCGGTTAGATCCAGTAGTACCAAGACTGTGAGTTTATGGTTATCTAAGTTGCACCTGATGTTGTTTAAAATCTTTAAAAGGGCTGTCTCGGTACTGTGGTTCGTCCTGAAACCAGACTGATACTCCTCTAAAATGATGTTGTGATTAAGAAATCATTTACTTGATTAAAAAGTTTTTCCAAAATTTTACTTAAAAACGGTAAGTTGGACACAGGCCGATAATTGTTAAAGATGTTGGGATCTAAGTTGCTCTTAAAGGAGGCGGGGAAGACACCAGTCTGAAGAGAGCAGTTCACCATGTATAACAGCAGATCCTCAAAGAATCCACAAAGTGTTTTAAAAAACGGTGTGGGAATTGGGTCTAATAGGCAGGTTGTGGGCTTTACTTGGGAGAAGACTCAACCAAGTGTCCTCACATCAACCAGGGCAAAGCTCTCCAGTGTTTCCTTGGGTAAAATCAATGATCCAGGTGTGTCGACATTTAAAATCTGTTGAGGTAAAAGACTCGATCTAATGTCATTGATTTTACTTCTGAAGTGGTCTGCAAAGTCCTTGCAGAGGGCGTCAGTTGGTGTTTTGGAGGATCTATTAAAATTTGTGTTTGTTAAAAGGTCAATTGTGGAGAAGAGGAATTTTTGGCTGTTTCTATGTTCGTAAATGATTTTTTGGAAATGGGAGATTGTTGACTGTTTGACTGCATTATTATAGGTTTTGTGGTGTCCACGTAAAATTTCATAGTGAACTGTTAATTTTGTCTTTCTCCATCTCCTCTCAGCACTCCTGCAGTTTCTCTTTAGTTTCTTTAATTTCTGTATTCCTCCACGGGGGTGTAGGTCTTGTATTAATGGTTTTTATTAAAAGTGGGGCCACAGAGTCCAGCGTTGATTTTATGGTTAAAACTGTCAACAATAAAATCACATGGTGCTGGTAAAATTTCTGCAGGAATGCTCTGTAAAATCTGGATAAAATTTGCAGCCACTTGAGAAGTTAGGTAGCGTTTCCTCACTGTTCTCACTGGGGCCTCCCGCTGGTTAAAACTGGTGATTGTTAAAAACATACAAAAGTGGTCAGACACAACCAGGTCCACAACAGAGGGCGCACCAATGGACAGGCCATAGGTTATGACCAGGTCCAGGGTGCGCCCCCTGCTGTGGGTCGGCTGTGTGACGTGTTGATTAAAATCAAGGCAATGTAGGAGGTTTAAAAATTCTCTCGACTTTGGATCTGAGGAATTATCTATGTGTAAAATCACCGGTTATTAATATTCTGTTATAATTGTTATGGGTTATTGACAGTAGCTCGGAGAATTCACTGTTAAAAGAGGTGGAATAGCGGGGTGGTCTGTAGATTGTCATACAGAGGATGGGGGGGCTGCTAAAAACAAAGGCATGGTATTCAAATGATAAATATTTGTTAAAAAAGACTTAATTTGACAACATGGTGTTTTTAGTGATTGATGTAGTTCCACCTCCTTTTCGTCTCCCTCTTGTAGAAAATAAAAAGTTACAATTTGGTGGGGAAGCCTCAGTGAGAACAACAGGTGCATCAGTGCCAAGCCATGTCTCTCTAAGGAGAATGCTGTCTAAGTTGTAGTCTAAAATTACATCATTTATGATAAAAGATTTGTTTAAAAGAGAGCGCACGTTCAGCACAACCATTTTAATGTCTGTGCTGAACGTGCGCTCATCATGTCTTTTCAAAGGAACGTTAAAAACACAGTTTGGTCTAAAAACAGTACTGGGTCTGATTTGTCTGTGTGAAAGTCTGGTTTCAATTGTGTGGATGTTGTCCTGTGCCTCCGGGGCGACTGAATGGGGGGCGTGTATAGTGTAGGTAGGGGCGTGTAAAGGTGAGTGAGGGGCAGACGGTCCGTGTGCATGTGTGTCTACAGTGAGTCAAAAGGTGGGTGTGGTGCAGGAATGGACAGTCAGGTCAATGTTGACAGTTAAAATCCATGATCCCTTCTGGTTTGGGTGGAGGCCGTCCCGTTTAAAAAGGCTAGGTCTGTTTAAAAACGCTGCGAAATTGTCAACAAACGGAATACTTTTTGTCAGGCAGTACCCACAGGTGCAGCTGACGAAGGCGGCTGGTGGTGACGTCACCATATCGAGGTGGGGGAAGCGGGCCGGCGATAATTAGCCGCTTCCCTGTGTCCAGCAGGCGATCCACGAGGGAGACGTAATCCCCTTTTAATACCTCTGACTGCTGACTTTTGAGGTCGTTGATGCTGTGCTGTTCACTCAGCTTAAGGGCAGAGGATGCGACCTCATTTACGCTGGCTCCAGGGTGGCAGAAGGTCCAGCCACTGTGTGCTGCCATGTGCCTGACCATGGAGGTCCCGACAACCAGCACAGAGGGGGTGCGCCGCTCCACTGGCTGCCTGGAGGTGCGGCGGAGGCGGGATGGGGCGACGCTGGATGGAGCCTGAGGTTCGGGTTTATGGCGCCGGGCCGCGGTTTCTCCTGGCCGAGATGGAGGGGAGGGATCGGGCTGGACGGGTGGACCCCGGATCCTGGGCTGGTGAGAGCTACGACCAGCTGGATGGGCAGGTCTCGTGGGCGAGCCGGACATGGCACTCATGGGAGGGAAATCCTGCAGGCTTAGGATGTCAAACCTGTTATCCAGTGGCAGATCCGGAGGCGGAGGAGGAGGAGATCGACGAGCCCCAGCGCCCCTGTGCACCACTGACCAGTGTTCCCCCAGCCTGAGTGGAGTTGAGCTCGTCCGAGCCTCCACTCCATCCTCCCGTATGAAGCACAGCGGGTCCGCGGTGCGTAGGCAGGAGGTGGAGGGTGCCAATGACTTGGGCAGGACTCGGCTAGTGCTGGTGCCAGAGTTTCGGTGGTGATCGAGCCGATCCATGGCAAGGTGGTGTTGTCCATGGTCGTCATGCTCCGGTCACCAGCGCCGGATGTCCTCAGGTGGGAGATCAGCTTCGCCTGGGTCGTGGCAACAGTGGAGAAATCCATAAGGATTTTGTCCTTCTGTTTGAGGTCAGCCTTCAGACCAGAGACACTGTCCCTCAGTTTTGAGAGGGTGGGGAGGCAGGATTCGCAAACCGCCAGCATACCTGCAGCCGGCGAGGAGATTCGGCGTCCGGTAAGCAGCTCCCAGAGCTACCTGTGGCTAGCTGGTTAGCTAGTTCGCTAACATTAGCTAATTGATGTCGGGAGTCAGGAGTATTCTGTCCTGACTTAAACAAACTTTTGTGCTGTGACACTGTTTGTCAGAAAAACTTAAAACCAGATGAATCCAAATTGAAAACTTACACAGTCAGCACACGGGAGTAAGCACGTAAACACGTAACACGGAAGTGCTAGCGGAATTAGCATTAAGTAGTAACATGAAATTGTTTGAATCCTTGTAAAAAGTGTCAGTTTGGCACTATAGCTGTACCAGCCTTCTGTGTCTAAAGTGCTAAAGTCTTACCTGCCAACACATATCGCCCTTTTACAAGAAACGCATTTGACAGATTTGAAACACATTAAATTAAGGAGAAGCTGGATAGGCCAGGTGTTCTATTCATCCTTCAATTCACATAGCAGAGGACTGGCCATTCTTGTCCATAAGAACCCTTTATGCTGGACGAGGTTATTAAGGATGATGAGGGATGATTTGTTATTATCTCAGGTTTCCTTTACGGGGAGCGAATCCTCATCGGCTCGGTTTATGGCCCTAACGCATTTGAGCCCTCTTTCTTCTCTGGACTGCGTTGCAGCTGCATCCTCACGTTTAACCCTCTTCAAAGTATTCGGGGGAGACTTTAACTGTGTTCAGGATGCTAGTGTTGACCAATCCCCATCAAAACCTGCTTTTATATAAAAAAAAAGACTGCAAGGCTGAAGGAGCTGTGTGTGGATCTGGGTCTCTTTCACGCTTGGAGAATTATAAACCCAACGGCAAAAGACTACACTTTTTACTCCCACCCACACCAATCCCTATCAAGAATCGACTATTTTCTGGTGTCTAGAGAGGTAGTGGATAGAGTCAATGCATGCTCAATTGGAATATGTACATTGTTTGATCATAACCCGGTATCTATGGTTATATCCCCCCCCTTTCTTGATCCCTCCACACGCCACTGGAGACTTAATTCCTCACTTTTAAGTAGCCCCCCATTTTTGGATTTTCTGGAGAAGCAATGGGAACTTTTCATGGAAACAAATAACACACCAGGTATAAATCCTTCCCTGTTATGGGAAACGGCTAAGGTGTTTGTGAGAGGGTTCATTATATCTTATACAGCAGCTCATAAGAGGGATACAATCAGGAAGCAGTTGGAATTGAAACATTTGATCCAGGATTTAGAGAATAAGTTTAAAGGGTCTCCATCTAAACATAATCTTAAAAACTTAGAAGCAGCAAGATCGGCACATAATCAACTCTTAACAAGCAAAGCAGAGGCTTCTGTCCCCTTTGCCAGACAGAGGCTATATGAGCACGGCAATAAGCCTGGCCGCCTTATTGCCCGCCTGGCAAGGGGCAGAAATGCCACTAATTTAATATCATCACTTAAAGATAGCAATGGAGACAAAGATCATGAATAAAAAAAAAATAACAATATTATGAGACAGTTCTACTGCAAGTTATATTCCACCGAATGCAACACATCGGATGGACTAAGAAAAACCTTCCTGGATCAAACCAGTCTCCCCTCTCTTACAGAAGAACAACGGGAGCTCTTGAATAGACTGGTTACCGGGGAAGAGGTCCTGGATGCTATTCGCACACTTCAAAGTGGGAAAACACCAGGGCCGGATGGCTATGGGCCGGAGTATAAAAAAATGAGTAGAGTTGTGGTGGGCCCTCTGACCGAAATGTTTTTGGACTCCTTCAGGAAAAGAAGCCTCCCCCCCTCTCTAAATTTAGCTAATATCTCTTTAATCCTGAAGAAAAAAAAACACCAGATGAGTGTGGTTCTTATAGACCTGTCAGATGACGACCAGACAGGCTTTATCAGGGGGAGGTTCTCGCACTCTAATGTGAGAAGACTTCTTAATGTGGTACAGTACTCTTTGGAGATTCGACAACGGGCACTAACTATATCATTAGACGTGGAGAAGGCATTCGATAGGGTGGAGTGGAGGTTCATGTGGGATGTCCTGGGCAGGTTTGGATTAGGAGAGGAGTTTATAAATTGGATAAAACTTATTTATCATTCACCAGAGGCCTGTGTCTTGACCAATGGCATGCGTTCTTCTTCTTTCCTGCTCGGTAGAGGGACAAGGCAGGGCTGCCCTATCTCCCCCCTTCTTTTTGCCCTCACTTTAGAGCCACTGGTGGAACGCATCAGGAATAGTAAAGAAATACACGGCGTTACTTTAGGCAAGACCACTCACAAGGTAGCATTATATGCTGATGACGTCTTACTTTTTCTTTCCAAGCCTGAGGTATCAGTCCCGGCCACTCTATCAATTATCAACTCATTTGGCTCCATATCTGGCTATAAAGTAAATTACATCACTTCAGGCTTTGTTTATCTGGGTATTAAAGTGTCATCTAATGTTGAGGACCTGAGGAGACTTAATTTTGTGCCTGCAATCAAAACAGCTACGAATGACCTTGAAAGATGGCATGACCTTCCCCTCTCCTGGATGAGCAGAATCAGTCTCATAAAGATGAACATACTCCCCAGGTTGCTTTACCCTTTGCAGATGTTACCACTATGGTTACCAAAGACGGTTATCTTAGATTTCGAAAGGGCCTTTTCACAATTTATTTGGCACAATAAAAGGCCCAGAATCAGAATTAAGACTTTACAACTGCCAGAGGAATGAGGGGGATTAGCCCTACCCAATCTGAGATTTTAAAACTGGCCTGCCACATCCGAATAGTCTGGGATTGGCTCCAGTCTCATCTAAAATCTGAACCGGGTATTGATGAATGGTTCTCCTCCCCCTACTCCCTGCTGAGTAAACTCAACAATTATGGAAAAAAGAGGTCGCCAGACATTAAACGTAACCCTATTATTTACAACACTATCAGAGTCTGGCAAGACATTGCAAAGCATTTTGGGGAAAACGCTTCATTCTTTGCATTAACGCCTGTGACTAGGAATGAGGAGTTTGCCCCAGGAATTAATAATAATGTGTTTTATAGCTGGCATAAGAAAGGCATCAGGCTTATTTGGGATGTATACCAGGGTAATACACTGATGTCCTTTCAACAGCTTCAACAAAAATACAACATTGCATCTGAACACTTTTATGGGTATCTTCAACTCCGTAGTTTTAGACTGTCAAAGGTGAAGAATCTCCACACAGGCACTCCCTCTCTCGGTGATATAGATTTATTTATACTGAACCGGAAAGACACAAGACATTTTCTCTCTTATTCCTATTCGCTGCTCTACTCCTTGGATCCATCAGATATATGGAAGGTGATACAGAAGTGGGAACGCGATCTTGGTGGGCAATTTATCGAAAATGACTGGCATGAAGCAATAGGCTCCACCAAAACCACATTTACTTGCAACCGAATGAGAGAAACCCAATGTAAGATACTCCATAGATCCCACATACCACCATTCATTCTTAACAAGATGGATAACCGGACCTCTCCCCTTTGCATCAAATGCAAAATGTCTGTTGGGACATACATTCACTGCTTCTGGGAGTGTCGTTTGATTGCAAGGTTTTGGAGCAATGTAGCCAATTGAGTAAAATTTTTTCACTTAAAGTTACAAAGGACTCTGGCCTATTCATATTAAGCTTATCCTCAAAAACACCATCTCTGAGTAGAACAGATTTTAAACTGTGACAAACTTCTGTTTCTGGCTAGGAGATGTATTTTAAAGCAGTGGATTAATGACAAACCTCCAACTGTCACACAATGGTACCAAGAAACGTATAAAGTTCTACCCTTAGAAAGACTTACTGCAAATGAAAGGGGATGATAATTTATTTGAGGGAACATGGTCAGCCTTTCTGAGGTACTTACCCCCGCCCCTCCGGGACATTGTAAATAAGGGGAGATATGCATTAAACTGGAACACTTCCATTAGATGATTGATGTCATTACATCTGTTATTGCCAGTCTCTAGATCTCCCCTTCTCTGTCTCTGCTTTTGCTTTTATCTTATCTGACTATCTATTTGTATATATATTGTTGTTATACTGATGGTTTTATTTGATTTATATAGGTATTTTAAATGTAACTTTTATTGGGTATCTGTGTTTATTTCATTTGCTTATCTATTTTTATTAACGTCATCCTTCCTGTTATTGTCTTGCGTACTCATATTATTTTTATTTGTTTTTTAAATTTATTTTTCAATTTATTTATTTATCTGTTTATTTATTTATTTTTTCTAACTTTTATTTATTTATCTATTTATTTATTTTTCTGTTGCCTTTGTTTTTTACTTTCTGGGGTAAGGGCAATCTGATCGACTTGCAGGAACAGATTTCATATAAGTCACAAAAAAGTGTGTCTGATTTTGCCAACAGTTAAAAAGATCTTGTGACATTTTAGTTCAGCATTGATGGCCATCCCTATATCCCGATATGATCCGCGTGGTCCCTAAACTGCTGAAATCCTACGCTTAATAAGGCATTTTGATGTGTCTTTCATTTCACCCTCCCAGGGTTCGACATAACCCATGGCCCGATGGCCCGGGGCCAGTAAAAGTAGGTGCAGGGCATGTCGATTGGTCAGTCACTGGCCTGGAATCGCTGATTACACTGATTGGCCAGTCACTGCCCATATTCGCTAGAATGCATGCGGGAAATGTTTAGAGTGACGGCACGCGAAGGAGTGCAACGAGTCCGAGAGGAGGAAAAGGGGATTTCTCCCGAGGTGGAGGGATCAGTATACCTGGCTGAACCAGCGCAGCGGCGTAATGTATTCTGAAGTATGTCGGCAGTTTCCGGCGAAGGCTGACCGCGGTCAGGGGCGTCGCGGCCGTGGGGGATGTGGGTGTTTTACCACACTTTTCCCGGTTAGAGGGTTCAACACCCACACTTTTTCTGCCGTTTATCCGCAGTTTTGCACAAACGCCTCACTACAGTCGCTCAGTTTCTCTGTCCGCTCTGTGTCTGCGCTCGCTGCAGCTGCCTCCTCTCCCCTCTCCTCCCTCTCCTGTTGCTGCTTCAAACAAACACGACACCGGCTTTGGGTCTGACCGGCTGATGACTGGCTGTTCTGCCTTAAGTCCCGCCTCTCTTGCTGTGTTAGATTTATTGTTCAGCTCGTGCTGATGATGCGGGAACTACCATAAAATACCAAATAATAGCCGGGTGTTTATTTGTTTAATTCCCTCGTTTAAGGCGTTTAATTCCCTCCTCACAAAAATCCGGGATGAAAATGTCAAAAACTTTGCCAGCTTCTCTGTGAATTCTATGGCATCCTTCTGGGCACAACACGTGAAAAAGGCGAAGAAGAAAAACGTGCAGTGTCAGTGGTCACGTCTTCTTCCTTGATGTTTTTTCAAAATAATTAGACTCGGCATTTATTTGGAACCGGCGGTTATTTACCAAAATATACACCTGCACCCAGTGTTTAAAGAGGACCACATGATGTGTTTTATAATGTTTTTATGTGTTTACAGCTGCTAATGTATGAAACGCTGTTACTGTGATGACACATGACAGTTAAATATTGAATATGTCTATAATAACCACATCCTGACATGTAACTGTGATTTTTGATAATCTAAGTACTAATAATAACAATCATGACAAAAAATTAACAAAGACTGCAGATCACGATAAGAAGCTGCAACTGGCAGTGAGCTGCTTTCTTTTCTGTTAGCAGTGAAGTGATGTACTCCATGACAGAACATTATAGAATATGATAATGTATAAAATAACATTTAATGGTAAAAAAAAGTACAGTTGCAGTAGGCTTCTATTATAAATATGCAGCATATAAATAGTTTATTATTATTATTACTATTTTTCTGCATATTCTTGACTTTGAATGGGAGCTGCTGTAAAGCATTTCTGTTTCTGATTCATGTATTATGCAGTCAGTTGTCCATATTTTAAGTTAAATTAAATGAATCAAGACAGATGTCACATTATAGACACAGATTCAATATTTAAGTGTCATTTATCATCACAGTAACAGCGTTACATATGCCGTCGGTATACTGATCCCTCCACTTCGGGAGAAATAATGGTACTGTTTGTACAGTGCTTTCAGAACATCAATCACCTGAAAAATGATAACAGAATTATAGGAGTGAGAGAAATGATACATCTCAAAATATTAAATATGTTGTAATTTCAATTTTGAAATTTTAATGCTTGTTATTACGCAAACCCCTATTACTTTTTGCCACCATTGCCAGATCATCCAGATTTTTCAGGGACAGACTCTCTAAACAATTAAATGGGAACAATTTCAATAAATAAACAAGTCTTTTTTTTTTAAATTTTTTTTAAAAAAAACTGTTATTTTCATTTTTTCGTGGCTGGGCCACTAAAATTACACATGGGGCCAGTCAAACTCGAATCTACTGGCCAAGCGGGCCAGTAAGAAATTTTTTTTATGTTGGACACTGCTCCTGTTCTGATGCCCACCTCTTTCAAACTCAACTCTCCACTTTCAAGCTGAGATAACCTTGATGACCTTACTATGACTCCAGTACTACTCATGGCTGGTTCATTGACTTTGACATGTAGAATCAGTGGACTGCCCCTTCAGTATCTTAAGCAGTTTAAACTCCCCTACGCTGCCAGGATCACTGAGGCTTAGAGGAGAGTTCAACATCAGATAGATGCTCCGCCCTCCCTCACTCATTCCTCCATCAGATAAGTGTGTATGGAGGTCACAGCCTCCTGCTGTGTCTTCACCAACGTGAACTCGCTCAGGGCTCCCCAACAACAGCTGCTCTCTCTCTCTCTGTTTCTGTCTCTCTCTCTCTCTGTATGTATGTATAAAGTTTTTAATGAAACATTCAAATGTTTGAAGTCAGTTTTATGATTTAAAGAGCCATTTCAAGTTAGTATATTGTGGTGAAACACTCAATACTACAGATCAGAGAAAAGGAGTGTGTTCTCTTAATCTGACACGTGCATATATTACCAATTAAGGATTAGAAGTCATTTGAAATGACTTGCCCTATGTGTGTATGTGGTGGGGCGGCTGGGTGATCAGCGGAGGAGGGGGCAGTAGAAGTAACGGGGGAATGTGGTAGTGGGTGGAGGATGTTAGGTGGGGGTTAAGGCTACGTGGAGGTGGCTGGGGTAAGATTGGGGTGAAGGTTTAAGTTGAGGGCAGAGGGGATAAAAAGGAGAGGAGTGTGTGTGTGTGTGTGTGTGTGTGTGTGTGTGTGTGTGTGTGTGTGTGTGTGTGTGAGGGTTTAAGTGAAGGGCAGACGAGGGACTGCCTGTGTGTTTCTGTCCTTTGAACGACCCCCTCAACCTCTACACATGAACGAGGCTCCCATCTTAGCATGTGTGTGTGTGTGTGTGTGAGAGAGAGAGAGAGACAGAGAGAGAGAGAGAGAAAGAAAGAGAGCACAGGTGATAGCAGTGTGTATGACAGGGGTATGTGTAGCTGACAACAGTCAACAATTCAGTCTATCCTGTCATACTGAAATGTGAACTTTTGTACTTTTTTTTTTTTTTTTTTTTTACATATTTTCTTGCTTAAGTAAGAAAATGATGTTTCTTGTGACATCAATGTGAACTGACCCTCTAACGGTCAGACTCCAGACAGTGAAGGGTGGTGAGAGTATAACACGCAAGTAGTGTAGTCAGTAACACATTACTCTACACAGACAATAATATTGTAAAGTAACTTATTACTTTGAAAGGATAACTAATGATATGTAATACATTACATTATAGAAGTCACTAGGCCAACACTGATGATTATGTCTTCATTAGTGTATGACAGTGGTTCCCAGAGGTGAGCTGTGGTGTTACAACTGTAGCATATTACTGAAAATATACGTTATGATTCGTAATGAATACGTTTTTAACTTATTAAATGACTACATTGTAAGAATGTATTTCCAAATACAAAGGCAAAATCTATACCCTAAAAAATTTTTTTAAATCTCTTCAGGATGACCCCAGTATTTCACCATTATTGCAGGTGCCCAGCAGCCTGGTGGAGCACCTGGAGACGAAACATCACATGAGACAAACTTTACATCAGAAGAGCTTAAGATCTCAACCAGAGACATCAAGTCAGGTGTTGGATTGTATGAAGATGTCTGATAAGGTGATAAGGATAAATTATCTACTGGTAGAGTTTATTGCAAAGCTTCACAATCACTCATATTACAGGCATACAATACATTGTGAACGGGTAAATACAGGTGTGGCTTGAGATGTCGGCTAGGCCACAAAGAGTTTGAGAACCGCTTGTGTATAATCAGAAAGAAAAGTGTGTTTGTGACTGTAAAACAGTGGCGGCTGGTGACTGAAAAAATTGGGGAGGACAGGAGGAAAACCAGTCCACGGTGTCATGTTATTTTATACAAGTCAACTACTTATCCCTACTTTCTTATATTCAATGAAAATTAAGCAATAAAACAATGACTTATAAGACTTCTTTAAAAAACATTTTATTAAATGGCAAAAGGCTGTTGTTGTTGGCTGTTGGCCGGTTAACATGGGCCGGTGTGTCCCCGGCCGGCTAATAATGTACAGTGGGCTAATATACAAGACAAAAAAATACAAATGTGTACCCTTTCCAGGATTCGATCCCCAGTCACTTGTGTGGCAGGCAGCTGCTCTACCCACTGTGCTACCGCAGCAGTCAATGTATATACTTCACGACAGCACAGGACATCACACTCATCACTCATCACAATCACCCAAAACAACTGTGTTGCTGCTCTGTATTGTGTCCCGGTCGTGCCACTAACGTTATGTCCTCCAGCAGGACGAACGAAACGAAAACTATGAATTATCTTTCTGACTGCTTCTCTCTGATTTCTCAGAACAGTTTTTTTTCTTTCAGAAATTTGCTTATATTTCCTTTGAAACCGATTCCAATATCGGTGAAAACTCCATATTTCTGTCCGAGCATGGCTGGCAGTGAAAGCTGTAAAATACATAGAAGTATTTTTTGTTTATGGTTGTATAAATGTGAGAATGAAATTTGGGAACTGTTATTGGACCAACCTGCTGTCAATCTTGTATTCTGGTTGCTGATTGGTAAGGGAGGACATCCTCCCTTAGCGCGTCATTTTGAATGTCTTAGCCAATCATAGATCAGCATGAAAAAATCCTAAATGCATTGAGTGAATGGAAGGAGATTCCTCCCATGGAGGACAGAAGCCCTCCGTCCTCCTTTAGCCCCCACCTTCCTGCTCCCTGCTCCTCTCACAGACTGCTCTGTCTCCTCCGTCTGCAGCCGTCGCTGTTGAACCGTTTTAAGTGGTTTTCTTCCAAAGAAGAAACTTTTTTTTATGATATAATATATATATATATACATATAATATTTTATAAATGATACTGAGATTTGGTAATCATTTATTTCAACCAGTTACTCTTTCTTAAAAAAAAAAATTGATCTTCCTCTTGCCTCTCAAAGATAGATGCCTCTATGGACGGCCCTCCTCTGCTGTAGAATGATATTAACATTATACCTACAGAGGGGGCAGGTCGTCCTCCAGGGAGTCCAACGTGTTACATTGCCATGTTTCTACAGTAGCCCTGAAAGGACAAACAATACACTATTTCTAGAGAGGGCCTTTGTGTTTGCTACTGCTTAGCCCCAGGTTTAGTTCAGCAGGGCCAGCAAACCCTAGGCTAAAGTCGGGTTATCCCACTTTTGAATGTGCCAATGTTAATACTTTCATAGCCCGGTGCTAACAGCTCCATTAGCCTGGAGCTAACAACTCCATTGTCCCGGGGCTAGGATTTGTTCTGGCAGAGGCAGCTTGTTACTGCAGCTACTTTATTGTCATCTCAGTTTGTTAGTAGTTAAGGATATGCCTCATGGATCTGGACACTGGTTTTGTATTTAATTTTATTGAAATCTGTACATATATCTACACACATGCACGCTCGCACACACACATGTATACACACACACACACACCTGCAGTGCTGGGCGGGCAGCCATGGAGCAGACAGCCGGTTTCAAGCTCCACAAGGTTTTACCGGGAAAACTTCAGGAATCTGACTCCAACTGGCAACAAGGCCAGGAAGGACAGGTGTGGCAGAGTGTGTGTGGGCAGTTGTGTGCGTGAGTTACACACAGAGAGGCAAAGGATTTGTAACCGAGAACATGTAAGGTTTGATATGAGTTTGCTATGAATGTGTTTGACAGTCAGACAGAATGAAGAACAGTGTGCGTGCAGAGTGGGCAGAGATATAGATCTGAGAGATTAACGTTAAAAGATAAAATGAAAGTTGAGCAAATTAGCAAAACAGCTTCTTTAACGTGTCATCTCTGTTTTTCTGCTCAGTTTAAGGTTCTTGTCAAGCACACCCTCTCAGCTCTTACGGGGCTGATGGTCTAAAGTTATGAGGGACTATAGCTGTCCTGTTATGTCTTCTCTTTGATTAGCACATTTCATTCAGCTCGTTTTAACCCTGGCCTGACACTCCTGGGTAATTCAGCCATGACAAAATATACCAAAATATCTTTCTATAAAAGCACGGAATCTCTGTCTGTCTGTGTGTGTATGTGTCTGTTAGTCAAATATCTCTGCGGATCAGGATCACACTGACGTGAGACTTTCAACATGGCTGCTGCGTGGTTCAGTGGTGTGCATCTAAGCATTTGCTTGGACTGCAATGATACCGTGAATACATTATTTCATAAATGCTTTACAAATTCCACTGAGCATTGTCCACCGGAGCCACCACAGTCACGTGCGCACCAGAGCCAATCACTGCACACCGTGGCCACGTGCGCACCAGAGCCAATGACTGCAGAGCTCAAGCCCACGACATACCTGAAGAAACAAGCGGATTGATACTTGCAGCAGCGCGAGCTGGACCGGGATTTTGCAGGCGGTTCGGTCCCGTTCTGTTCTGTGCATCTAAACTGACTGTTGTGGATTAATGAGATTAAACAAGTCCGGACGGAGTCTGTTCGGGTCTGAGGAGATCCGGAGACGCACGGACAACAAAGTGGAATCAGAATCTGTGGATGTTCGTATGTAGCTAGCCGCTAGCTAGCAGCTAGCTGCTAGCCGCTAGCTACACGGCCCACATCCCGAGGCGATGGACCGGAGGCATCGGCACGTCCAAAACCGGACTTAGGGTAAATAATGTGTTTGGTGTAGTGTGTTTAGTGAGTAGTGGAGTCGTTTTTTTTGTTTAATGAGTCAGAACAATGAGAAGATGCTGAATGTGGAGCAGGCAGTGCAGCTCTTCATTCAGCTGGAAGGAGCACAGGCAGACCTGAGCATTGCCTGCATTTAAATGTAAATAGTTACATATAACTTCGTAAATGTTTAAAATGTATGCACAAATTTAGCAAACAACAATTTATATTTGCATTACAAGTAAAAATGGTTTGTTAAACATATTTGTGGTTTTCACAGTAAAAAAATAGGATTTTATGGTTGTTTTTTTTTGTGATTTTAGGTCCATTGTGTTAATACAGTATGTCAAAATAAAAAAATTAATGAATGAATCAAAAACGGCCAATTATACCCTGGAATATCGGATTTCACAACAAACGTCCCACCTTCAAATACAGCCTCATTTGGCCATCCATGAAAAAGCTACTTAACCTCCCACTTTTTTATAGGAATACACTTTTCTTACGGGCACTGCACTAGTTTATTTAAATGGAAATGGTGGTGCATTGAATACCTTGTATTCTATGCATCTATGCATCCTTGAGCTTTAAGAAACCTGTCTTATGCTTTTCCTTTCATATTTAGGGCCTGAGCAGTGACCAGTGTGAGGACCTATTGTATCTGTAGGGATTATTTCTAATTAGGGCCCGAGCAGGTCTCAACCTGCGAGGACCTATTGTATCTGTTAGGATTCTTCTTATTATTATTATTCTCAAAAGTAAGTGCAGTTTTGGAGGCCTGAACATACCCCAAAAGTCACCAAATTTGAAATATACCTCACATCTGGCAAAAATTTGATAATTCAATGTCATTGGGTGTGGGTGTGGCCTGGAGACTCTAAAACGCCCCTATTTTAACGCCCCGCCTCCTACATGCACATACATGAACAATATTCGGTATGCATAATTATCATGAGCAGACGCACAACAAACCCTCTTGGGCCCATTCCCTCAGTCCAACAGGAAGTCAGCCATTTTGATGTTCATCACCTTTTTTTAAAAATTCATGCCTCGTTCTTTAAAGCCCCTGTACGGAGTTTTTAACTGGATATGCAAAAGTCTCTGGTTTCTGCTGATGTGTCTCTGTTACCTACAACAGCAAATGAGCCCATCAGCGTGAAGATACGCTGTTTCTAAGTAGTCTAATTCTATACCTCTGAAAGGCCTTGGTCGGGTCGGACCACTGACGAAACGATTTACGGCAGTCAGACCGGAACTGATGACATTCAGGATACGGCATAGCTGTTTTGTTGCTACGCTAGCCAGTGCTAACCGAGCTAAAACTTTTGTCATGGCTGATAATGAGACAAAGAAAAGAAAAAAGAATTCGAACCGAAGACCAACGAAAGGCCAAGAGGGAATCCGATCGAGCTCGGGCTAAAACACGGATAAACATTGGCGATTCCTTCGAGAGATGGAGAAAGTTGCTGGGCTTGAAGGGAGGGTTGGATCCAGAATTCGCCCGATTCCTCCTAGACAGGTTTGTAAATTTTATTTCATTTATGAAATGTAATGCGGGACGTAGTTTACAGCAATACATGAATTTATGTTGTTACAACAAAGCTGGCTAACGTTACCACTAGATTAGCTCTAGATACTACACTCGTGAAAACGACAACAAACGTCTTAGATCACGCATCCATTTCAGCTGTGTGTATCAGCCCAGCCTACCTGCAACGATGCATCGGTAATATCCTCTGTCATTATAAATGATTCAGTTTCTTACTTAGAACAAAACATCCATCACAATCACTGTGACTTTGCTGTAACGCTAGCTCTGTAGCACCGAGGGTAATATATATAGCTGGGAAATTGCAGCGCAACAGCAGCATTACTTTGTTTCACCGGCGGCATATTATATTAAGTAGAAATACAAATAGACACATTACCTCGTCCATATGCACGCTGCAGATAGCTGCTAAAAAAAAAAAAAAAAAAGTTTTCAAAGCAAGTCCCGTCGTCTTTCCGACGTTTCCAAAACAAATCTACACGTGCCGGCCAGACAAACGTCTTCACGACAGTGGGCGCTAGAGCTCATGGGAAATGCAGTCTTCATTCCGGCAAAACACTAACGCTTTCGTCCAGCGGGGCCGCCAAAATCAACACTAAATGAAAAGTCTGTACAGGGGCTTTAACAAACTCCTCCTACAGATTTAAAGTGAAACTCTCGGCAAAATGCAACCTAGGCTTTTTTCATGAATGTATATGAGTCAAACCTTAACCATAACCCTCATCCATGTTACTTTGCATTCTGAGATCAATACTTCTCGGCTGCCATGATGGTGGCTAGCGGAAGAAGCTACTGCAAAGGTTAAAAACTTTCTTTTTAGCAAACTCGTGTTCATGTGTAAAGACCCTGGTGATATTACAAGCAAAGTTCCATTTTGTGTCGAGCCTTCTGAGTGTTTTAAAAATAGCGATTTTGATGCTATCGCTAATTTGCCCCAAGCACTCCCATTTAAAATGAGTTTGACCCGAAAACGAAAATATGGTAAATCTGAAAAGTGCCTCTTTCGTCATAATTATGCTTTTACACGAAGGTTTGACTCATATGCATTCACAAAAAAAGCCTAGGTTGCATTTTGGCATGAGTTTTACTTAAACACCATAGTCTTTACATTCACTCAGTATCATCCTCATTGAAGATGAAAAGTTATCAAAAGCTTTTGCCTATGTCATACCTGGTGGGCGGGGCATCAATTGCCATCAATTTTAATGCTTCACCATTCAAGATTCAAGATTCAAGATTCAAGAAGCTTTATTTATCCCGAGGGAAATTGCTGTGCAACAGTTACAATATAAAGGTGGGAAAGTAATACAGGGTAAGAGTAAAAATAAAGATAACATAAATAAAATAAAATAGAGGAAGATGAAAATAAAATAAGGCTAAAAATGCAGTAAAAACGTAGATATATACAATATACAACAATATGCACAGTGCAGTTTAGTACAAGTACAAGTACAAACTAAATAAGTGATGAGGAGTGATTGAGTAAAGTTGTAACATTGTTAAACGTGATGAAAATTGTGGCAGCATTTGTAATCAGCATAAATTAACTAAGATACAGTACAACTTAATAAAGTGATAGAGTGAGAATTGGTTAAACAATGATAAAGTGACATTTGTTCAGGACACAGTGTCTCCACTGTCCCCCTAGCGACCGGAGGTAAATGAGTTATAGAGTCTGATGGCCACAGGAAGAAAAGACTTCCTCAAGCATTCTGTGTTACACCGGGGGGGAATGAGTCTGTTGCTGAAGGTGCTTCTGCTCACGGTTAGCACCTGGTGGAGCGGTGAGCATTGTTGTCCAGGATACTGTGCAGTTTACACAGCATCCTCCTCTCAGACACCACCACCAAAGAGTCCAGCTGGACCCCCAGGATGGAGCCAGCCTTCCTGATGATCCTGCTGATCTTGTTGGTGTCTGCTGCCCTCAGCCTACTGCCCCAGCACACAACAGCAAAGAAGATGGTACTAGCTACCACCGACTGGTAAAACATCTTCAGCATAATGTTACATACATTGAATGACCGGAGCCTCCTCAGGAAATAGAGTCAACTCTGGTCCTTCTTGTAAACAGCCTCAGTGTTCTTGGCCCAGTCCAGTTTGTTATCCAGGTATACTCCAAGGTATTTGTAATCCTGGACAACATCCACAGTCACACCGTTGATGGAGATGGGTGTGGGGGCAGATTCTCTCCTGCTGAAATCCACCACAAGCTTCTTAGTCTTGGTGGGGTTGAGATGCAGATGGTTAGTTGTACACCACTCGACGAAGGAGTCCCCTGTACTCAAGCATCAAGTCCTTATAACTTCAATATACAATTTCCCATCTCCAACAAAATTTCTCTGGAATGTAGAGGGTGTCGCCCTGCATATAACTATGCATCAATACTGTGTCATATCCATAGCGCCATCCACTGGACACAGGAAGTAAGTTTCATATCAATCAATCACACTTCCTACATGCACATACATGAACGAAATTAGCAGTGTTGGGGAGACATAAACTACATGTAGTTGAACTACATAGCTTAACTACAATTTGCTGTAACTTGCTGGTAGTTAAATTACATTCATATTTTGTGCTGCATCAAGTAATTCAACTACTTTTTGGGTCATTTTTTGTAGTTTAACTACTCAATTACATGAAATATTTTTTATTTAAAAAATACCTATATAATATAAATTTTATTTTATTTTTCTTTGAAAAAAGGCATGAAACATGTCGTGACATGCCAACCCAACACTGCCTCTGATTGGCTTGCCCTGGCAGCACTTAAATGCTTCACAGAGTGGGTGGGTCTTTGTGTCAAGGAAGGCTGTGCTCACATGGCACAAGTACGTCATGGACAACCCTCCCGCTACCACCAATGCGCTCCCAACGCGCCAGCCTTACCATGGCCATATTTGAGCATGTACATGTTGGATATAGATGCATTTACAGACACGACCTACGTGTTCACATGTGAACCCTGCAAGCCAAAAACAACAATAATTTTAATATTACACCAATAAGACTTTTTTCGACTTTTTCCTTGAGAGGCATATTTCTTCTGGCGTGAGAATTTTTTGTAGGCTATTATGTTTTGTTTCACCATATGTTGATTTATTTAACGCTGAGTTAAATGAGTATAATGAGTATAAGTAGTTGCTGAAGCTACTTTTTTTAGCAGTAGTTTTCCAAATACATTTCTCCAGGAGTAGAAATGTAGTTTGTTCAAATTAGGTATGCATGTGTATCATGACAAGTCGCACAAAAAACCCATCAGACCCATACTCTCAGTCCAACAGGAAGTTGGCTATTTTGATTTTCCATGCCATTTTGACCCATTTCCATACCTCGTACTTTTACAAACTTTAACACCACTATCTTCACATTCAGTATCATCCTCAGACCTTGAAGATGAAAAGTTATCAAAAGCTTTCGCTTACGTCATACCTGGTGGGTGTGACGGTGAGAACCATTTCAATGCTTCGCCATAAAGCATTAAGTCCTTATAACTTCAACGTACAATTTCCCATCTACACTAAACTGCACATACACTACCAGTCAAAAGTTTGGACACACCTTCTCATTTAATGGTTTTTCTTAATTTCAAGGTATTATGGAGATAATATTTGTAGGCTGCTAAATTTAATAACGCACTCACAAGGGAATAAACAAGAGGCAATGGTTCTATCACTTGACGCACATAAGGCTTTTGACCGTGTATCTTGGCAGTTCCTTATTTCAACATTAAAAAAATTTAAATTTGGTCCAAACTTCTTGAAATGGATTCAAACACTATACTCAAGCCCACAGGCTTCAGTGAAAGTAAATTGATATAGGTCGAAGGCCTTCACATTACAACGTGGATGCAGGCAGGGATGTGCATTGTCCCCACTCCTACTTGCGATTAGTATAGAACCATTGGCTCAGCTCATCAGAGAGGATAACAATATAAAAGGCATAATAATTATTGGAGAAGACCACAACATTTTTTTTAATGCAGACGATATGCTGCTTTACCTGACAGAACCTACATTGACAGTCCCACACTTAAAAGAGATAATTTCTGAATTTGAATTCTACTTGGGATAAAGTGAACTTAGATAAAACTGAGGCTATGAGTATAGGAAGCAAAGTCCCGCAGCAGTTTATAGATGGAAGTTGATTTAAATGGCCCAAAGAAGGTATTAAGTATCTTGGGATATATATCCCCCCCATCATTAAAGAAAATATGAGATGCAAATTAAAAATAATTAAAAATATTAGCAATGATATGGACAGATGGACGGCACTCCCTTTATCCCTTCTAGGACGCGTGGAGAGCATACGGATGAATGTACTGCCCAGGTTACTTTATCTATTCCATATGCTGCCGTTAGAGATACCTAAATGCACATTTGAAAAACTAGATAGATTGTTCTCCAGATTCATTTGGCAAGGGAAATGTCCATGGGTCAGACTTTGGACTTTGCAACTCTTCAAAAAGGCAGGAGGACTGGAACTCCCAAATCTTAGATATTACTTTTGGGCTGAACAGCTAAAACCTTTGACAGCTTGGCTTAGGGACCTCACAGATACACGATGGCTCAACATTGAAAAAATTCTATGTCAAATCTCTATCTGAGCTACCCTTTCTAGATTTCTCTGACACTAAGAAAACACTGAGATGGGAGGGTGGACAATGCACACCCTAAAGATCTGGAGAGAAATACAATCCTTGTTTAAACTACCTAGACCAATTTCTTCACTGACAAGCCTAAGCTTAATTAGGAATTTTACACCTGCCCAATTAGATATAGGATTTAGAAGATGGTCGGAATATGGACTTAAATATATCCATCAATTATTTGAGAAGGGCGTTATGAAGTCATTTGAAAAATTAAGGAAAAAAAAAATTAAAACTGACTTTTTCAGGTATCTACAACTGAGACACCTTCTAACAGCACAGAAAGATTCGGCCAAAATTGTAAATCCCACAGGATTAGAGCAATTTCTGATGCATTCACAATCAGGAAATGATGAGGCAAAAGTAATCTCCAGATTTTAGCAGGGATTTTTACTTTTGAAACCAAATAACTCAGTACAAATTAAAGAGATATGAACACCACACATAGTGGCAAAAATGGGTCCAACACACAGTAACAAATGTCGGAGAAGCTGTGAAGCGCACATAGGTAATCATTTACACATATTCTTCTGGGAATGCGCCAAACTGAGGCCATTTTGGGTTGAGGTATATAAAATTCTTGCAGATGTTTTTCATGCTAACATCCCTAAAGATCCACTGATTGCTGCATTGGGGGTGAAACCACAAGTAATAGAGGTAAGAGCTACAAACTACCTGCTAACTGCAGCGATTAAATGCATCACAATTAACTGGTTAAAGCATGAGCCATCTACATACGACCTGTGGACCCAAAAGATCCTGGAAATTTATGAGATGGAGAGAATAATTTACCTGCTAAGGTTACAAAAGGACAAATTTGACAGAAGATGGAGTCCAGCATTGAGCATATTGATGCAATGATAGCTCAAAATTGCCTATCCCTCTAACCCCTAGGAGGTAGACATGGGGATGTGTGGCATTTTGTGGCAAAAATGTAATTATTTGATATGCTAGAATTTTGTCCTTGGGTTTCTATATTCTTTTATTTAATATCAATGTATCACTTTATTTGGTTTATTTATTATTTTTATTTTATTTCACTTATTTATTTTTATTTTTATTTATTATTTTTTTATAATTATTATTTTCTATTTGCTTTTCTATTTTTTCCCCTATCTTGTCACATCAAACAACTAAAGCAAACGCAACTGATGATATGGTTGTACTGAGAATAAAAATGTAAGTTATATATAAAAATATATATATATATGAATGAAGACATATGACTCAGACTCAGACTCAGACAGCTTTATTAATCCCACCAGGGGCAATTGGTTTCAGCAGCTTGCATACTGGCACAGTACAACAACACAGTACACACAATAAATAAATAGGGAATAAGGTAGAGTAAATAAATAAATAAAATGCCAAGGAGTAAAGTGTCATCAAGAATCAAAAGTTGAATAAGTGAATAAATAAGTAGATAAATAGATAGGTTGCACATGTTGACCTATACGATGTACATGGTAAAGGAACAAGATAAAATCATTATGAAGAATTTAAGAGACGAATAGCAGAGGGGATAAAATATTTTAAAAAGCGGTCAGTCTTACCGACAGATGAGACATATATATATGGAATTATGTAATAAACAAAAATGTGTGAAATAACTCTAAATATGTTTCAGATTTTAGATTCCTCAAAGTAGCCACCCTTTGTTTTGTTGACAGCGCTGCAAACCCTTGGCCTTCTCTCAATGAGCTTCATGATGTAGTTATCTGAAATGGTTTTCACTTCAAAGGTGTGCCTTGTCAGGGTTCATTGTGGAATTTCTTGCCTTCTTAATAGGGTTGGGACCATCAGTTGTGTTGTGCAGAAG
This sequence comes from Sparus aurata, assembly GCF_900880675.1. NCBI lineage: Eukaryota > Metazoa > Chordata > Actinopteri > Spariformes > Sparidae > Sparus > Sparus aurata. Next base: position 2,058,421 of record NC_044206.1, read on the forward strand.
TCAGGTTGGTACACACCTGACAGCCCTATTTGACAACTGTCAGAATTCATATTATGGCAAGAACCAATCAGCTAAGTAAAGACAAACAACAGTCCATCACTACTTTAAGAACTAAAGGTCAGTCAGTCCGGAAAATTGTGAAAACTTTTAATGTGTCCCCAAGTGCAGTCACAAAAACCACCATGCGCTACGACGAAACTGGCTCTCATGAGGACCACCCCCCAAGGAGAGGAAGACCTAGAGTCATCTCTGCTGCTGAGGATAAGTTCATCAGAGTCACCAGCCTCAGAAATTGCAAGTTAACAGCACCTCACAATAGAGCCCAGATAAATGCCACACAGAGTTCTAGTAGCAGACACATCTCTACATCAACTGTTCAGAGGAGACTGCACAAATCAGGCTTTTATGGTCAAATAGTTGCTAAGACACCACTACTAAGGAAAAGCAACAAGCAGAAGAGATTTGTTTGGGCCAACAAACCCAAGGAATGGACATTAGACCAGTGGAAATCTGTGCTTTGGTCTGATGAGTCCAAATTTGAGATCTTTGGTTACACCCGCCGTGTCTTTGTGCGACGCAGAAAAGGTGAACGGATGGTCTCTACATGCATGATTCCCACTGAGAAGCATAGAAGAGGAGGTGTGATGGTGTGGGGCTGCTTTGCTGGTGACACTGTTGGGGATTTATTCAAAATTGAGGGCACACTGAACCAGCATGGCTACCACAGAATCCTGCAGCAACATGCCATCCCATCAGGTTTGCGTTTAGTTGGACCATCATTTATTTTTCAACAGGACAATGACCCCAAACACACCTCCAATATGAAGAAGGAGAGTGATGGAGTGCTGCGCCAGATGACCTGGCCTCCACAGTAACCTGACCTAAACCCAATCGAGATGGTTTGGGATGAGATGGACTGCAGAGTGAAGGCAAAAGGGCCAACAAGTGCTCAGCATCTCTGGGAACTCCTTCAAGACTGTTGGAAAACCATTTCAGGTGACTACCTCATGAAGCTCATCGAGAGAATGCCAAGAGTGTGCAAAGCCGTAATCAAAGCAAAGGGTGGCTATTTTGAAGAATATAAAATATAAAACATGTTTTGAGTTATTTCACACTTTTTTGTTTACTACATAATTCCTATGTGTAGTTTTGATGCCTTCAGTGAGAATCTACAATGTAAATAATCATGAAAATGAAGACAAACCACTAAATGAGAAGGTGTGTCCAAACTTTTGACTGGTAGTGTACATGTAGAGGGTGTCGCCCTGAATATATCTGTGCATCAAAACTGTGTCATATCCATAGCGCCACCCAGTGGACACAGAAAGTCTGAGAAATATCATCCGATTTGCATGACATTCGCAACTTGTTTTTTTCCACATCATACACTAAAACAAGACATGTAAGTAACAGGTAAGTGTGCCCCCAACGTTATTTTTGTTTTTCAATCCTGCATTGTTTACACTTACTGTTTGCTAACTTGCCGTCTTCTAATAGCGTTAGGTTAGGCAAGGTAAGGTTATACCAGAAACCCCATAGTCAAGTCTGTATGCGATGTTATAGCTGCTTATCGATTGTTGATTATCACGTCTCTACCCTCCTTATGACATAATTTTATATATATATATACTATATTATGTTATATTATGTTATATTTTGTCAATAATAATAATATTATAACAATAGATGAAGGGGCGGCTGTAGCTCAGTGGGTAGAGCTAGTGGACTAGTGATCAGAAGGTTGCTGGTTCAAATCCCAGCTCCCCTTGGGTGGGACTGAGCTACATGTTGAAGTAGCCTTGAGCAAGATACTGAACCCCAAAATTGCTCCTGATGTGCAGTTGGCACCTTGTGTGGCAGCCACTGCCATCAGTAAGGGTCCTGCGATGAGCTGGCGACTCATCCAGGGTGTACCCTGGCCTTCGTCCATTGAGTAAACTGGATTTGGCCCCAGTAAGCCCCGCAACCCCTAAGGGGGAAAAAAGCAGCAACATCACCACGACCCTCACTGATAAGCGGAAAGGAAACGGAACGGAACAATAGATATACACATTTTTGCTTTTGTATGATGACAACATAAAACAAATGCAACCTGTTAGTTTGAAGTCTGCTTTTACGGTTCCTGCAAGGTTAGTTTAGAAATTGAATTAGGAGACACTGAAATCATAAAAGTAGCCTCTTTTCCAAACACACAATTGAATTAGGAGACACTGAGATCATATAAGTAGCCTCTTTTCCAAACACACGGCCGATGACACTCTTCCCTGTGTGTTGGTAAACTGAGTGGGCAGGGATGAGCAGCGGGAGGTGTTGATTACAGTACGAGGGGGAGGCTCACAGTGATGGTTTGTCGCCATGGCCTAGGCAGTGATGTGCAGTGAACTCTGATTGACCGTGGAGGAGGGGACTCAAGTTCAAATGTTACATAATCTCAATGGGCTCCTGTACACATGCTACAACACACACACACACACACACACACACACACACACATTAAGGAGACATTCATTACAAAAAATAGCTGTCAAGTTAACACTGCTCTCACTGTCTATTACTTGGTATTGGAAAACATCCACTAAAAAAAATACATCATTTTTACCACATGCAATTCAAGTACACAACATTGACATAAATGCAACACATTCTCAAACCTAAATGACCCAATAGATGTATTGTCAGTGTCTCCCAAAACAAGATGACCACAGCGGACCTTCATAGCATGGTCACCGTTTGGTTAGGGTTAGGGTTAGGTCCAGGAAGTTAAATGAACTTCTAGTTTCACACTGGTCATGAACAGCCTACACCCAGCACCAGGGGTTCTCAAATTTTTTGGGGCCAAAGACCTCTTACAGGGGGGAACATTTTCCAAGGACCCCCTTACAATCCTCATGCCAATTAAACACATGTTTACTGACTTTCAAACTCCTAGATGCCTTAGGAATTATTTATATTTTAAACTATTCAACTAAGGTGAGTTTCATAGAAATTAACTTGAATAAACATTTGAATAAATAAATACCATTTCTATACTTTTAAATGCAGGGTCATTTATTCAGATTACATTTTGACCTCACAGCATTTCTAATTTTCAGGTAACAGATCTTAACGCTTTCAGAAAATGAACAGTAACAAGAATAGCAAAGTCCTAATGAACACAGTTCATTTTTCAAGTTTCATGGCTAAAGAGCTTTGAGGGATTATAGAACCATCAATTGAAAAATCCCTAATCATATTTTCAAATGACTATAAATACGGACATTACAAACCTTTACTACTGCTTGTCTCTATTGACATCAACCTGAAAAATCAACAGTTTATTAGGTAGCTTCTGTCCATCTACCACAAGAGAATGTAAAACACTGGAAAGGGAATGTCAACATAAAGATATTGTTTATGACTACCATTAGATCTGCTGGTGCTCTTACCAGACATGTTTTCTCTACTTGTGTAAGCTTGATTGTGTAAGACTGGCAAGGTCCTAATGAACCCAGTTCATTTTAAAATCATTGAAAAGCTTATTTAAATGGTTTAACCATTACATAATGAACTTATTGCCCCTTATTGAAATTATTGGCAGAAACTGTGCGATGTTATGTTTTTCCTCTCTCATAAGTAGTGATGTATATCGTATATTGATTTTATCGATACTGATACTCCTTATTGGCACCGATACTTATCGATACCCTTATCGATACTACAACATGTAATTCTGTGTAAAAAAAAATAAATAAAAAATTCGAGATATCAAAAGATTCAACCTTTTATTACCACAAGGTAATAATAAAGCTTCAACAGAACAGAAGCTATGCAATTACAAATACTCCGGAACAGATAACCAGGACTTTTATATCTGGCGGATGCCGGAGCACGACGCAGCAATTCAGCTGAATTTAGCACCGAGCAGACAGGAAGTCAAGTACCGAAATATCAATATAACATCCGGTTACTTTTCAAAATAAAACAGTCCGTGTTGACACCATTACACAAATTTCAAAAAAGAGACAAACACAAGCTCTTCTACTAATCCTTCGATCGGGAACACTTCCTGTTGTTGTTTTTATGACACATACCTATAACTGCGGTCGCGAGTGATTATGTGATTATCGCGGAAACTCCTCTGCCTCGCAACGCCAGCTGTCTACCGGTGGGGGTTACCAGACGACAGATGGCGGGACAAAACCGGATCGGAGCCTTAACGCAGCGGATAGTATGCTGGGGAAATTCGGGGTAAGCAACATCACCAAACACTTGGAGCATAGTATGAAGCTAAAGGAGTGCGGCGTGTTTGTTTGCTATAACAAAGCGAGTACAGTTAGCAGCCTGACTAGCAGCCCGGCTAACGCTAAAGACTGCAGTGCCGTGACAGCGGCACCCGGTTTTGTTTCTGCGACGTCAAGTCACGGAGTTTGTTGATAAGTTTATAGTCATTACGTTTGGGTAGACGTTCAGAAACCATCCATGTCCAAAACCGATATAAAATTATCAAAAAAATGTTGTTTTTTTTGTTTTTTTCCAAAGTACCGATAACAGTACCGTTTGTCCAGAATCTTAACGGTACCCTGGTACCGACCCAATTAGGAGCCGGTAACAAAAAGTACCTGTCCTCGGTATACATCCCCACTCATAAGACCTGCCATTTCTCTGCGTAAACACCCACTGCAAAACTTAACCATGAGAGAGCCATCACACCTCACAGTGATATAGCAGTGAGTCATGTCCAGCATCCATATTCTGGCAAAGTTGTCCAAACAAATTTGATTGCAGTGCACTTAACTTCACAAAATTAATTGCAGTCACAGCTGTGTTCAAAACAAAGTGAAAATATGAGTGCTTGCCGGTGTAGCATACAGTGAGTAGTCATAATCCTCAGACTGACTTTATCCGCGCAAGTTACTCCACTTGTTGGGCCGGTCATCGCTGCTGCGCCATCCATACAAACGGCCACACATTTTTCCAACTCAGTCTCGCTTCAGTCATGAAAGCATCCAGAATATTTCCTCACCTGCTGTCCTGCCTGGCACCTCCTTGCAGAACAGAAAGTCCTCCAAAATGTCTCTTTCCCAGGATAGTGCACCAAAACAATCAATTTAGGTGCATTAGAAATGTCTGTTGATTCTACCAGCTGAATAGAAAATTGCTCACATGAACGCATTCAGTAGCTGTGACTGAATGTCAGCTGATAGTTCTTCAATTCTCCCTCATACAGTGTCATTTGAAAGTGGTACAACTTTCAGTTTATTAGTTGCCTCTGTCCCAAGCACAGCTTCACACATTTCATCTAGGGGTGGGCAATACTGCAAATTTTGGTATCGATCTGATACCAAGTAATTACAGGGCACATATTGCCGATACCGATACTGATACTGATTATTTTTTACTTGAAAATTACTGATGAATTGAATGATTTTGTACTTTTGTCTTTAGTTAGTTGATCATGATTACGATAATAATAAAACACAGGACAAAGATTTTAGCCAATTAAGAAAATAATATCTAACATAATTAAATCTATAATCTATCTACATGTAGCCTAAATATGTTTCTTCAACAGATACACAAAAGGGTTATTATACTCTGCCATTCATACTTCATACTCCATATTCATACTTCAGGTTTGAGGTAGACTATATATCTAAATAAAAGCATATTTTTTTGAGTTCCAGTAAAACAATTAAGATTTATTTCAACTGTCTGAATATATGATAATAGTTTAATCACTCTGCTCAAATTACATCACAAATTATGTCACAGGTAGCAGTTTCTCTGTCTGAAACTGTGAAATAACTCAAAACAGCACTCCTCGTCCTCTCCGCCATCATTAAGGGTCACCAGTCCGTCTGTGCTCTGTCAGGCAGCGCAAGAGGGGAGGGGGAGGGGAGAGGAGCGCTGCGCATAAGGACTAAGAGAGCCGCTGCACTCACACAAACTCTGTGAAGAAATACGTGTGTTTTGCTGAACTTATAGAAGAGAAACTGCAACAAAAATATCGATCTCATCACGCTAGTATCGATCCGATACCAGAACTCACCTTGGTATCGATACTATCGAAATTTGGATCGATCTGCCCACCCCTTAATTTCATCTTCTGCTGGAAGAACAAGTTCTTGTCCAATTGAGTGTGGCTTCTTCTTTTGCGATCCGTTGAGCCACTAAATATAAAGCCCTCTGTGCTTTTTCTTAAGTTGTGGCCAGGTTAACATGTCATGTTTTCTGATGCATGTATTCCTCACTCTTTTGGTGTTAAAAATCTTTTGTTTTGTCCTGAAGCCACGGGTGCTTCGTCATCGGATGCCGCTTTAGCTATGCGGGCTTCATTGCTTCATTAGATAGCACCTGAAGACACTCGACATATTTTGGTCTTCCGTTGCTGTTCTCAAATAAAACTAAGCTCGAGATAACTGTTACCGTCACTCACATTGTTTCACACAACTCAGAATCAATGTAGTGGATCACCAGCAGTGGATGTACTTAGACCAAATTATCAGAAGCAGAACATTCTCTCAGACTTTAATCCCATTATAAAACCACAAACATCTGTTTCTGCACATTTACAGACTGTATATTCAGGATTGAGAAACTGTCAGAATATTTGACCTCGCGGCTAATCGATCAAATGACCTGAACCTATGGGCAAACCGAACCATGAGTACATGTGTCTGACAGAGAGAGCAGGTGAGAGAGCTGTATCTCCCTCCATCCTGTGATACCCTGGATGAACTGCTGCTGAACTCTGCATGACTGTGGTCATGAAAAAGTCACTCACACACATACACACACACACACATACACACACACACACAGGCATGTGTGTACAAGTTCTGGGGATCCCTCACTGGGACATATGCCTTTTTCACGACAGTAAGACTGTGTGTTTATGTGAGTGTGAGTGTGTGTGTGTGTGTGTGTGTGTGTGTGTGTGTGCGATTGTTATGTACATGTGAAGTAAGTGTTTTGGTGTACAGCAAATGGTAGCTCCTGCCCTGCACAGCTGATCCAGAGGCTTTGGCCCTGTAGTCACCACACATTAGTCATCGGTTTGTTATACGCCTGTGTTAACAAAAAATACAATGATCTTACATGAGCTACATAAACACTCTCCATTTAGGCTGTGGTTTCAAAATCATTCACTGAAGTGTTACAATGTGTTGATGTGGGTTCAACTTGATCTATTCTGACAACACAGGACAGTTCATAGTGTCCAGACTGGAAAGAATTCAACCACTGAGACCATGGACATGCTTAATGACTTTGCATGGTAGTGTGTCAATATATTTAGACATGTCTTTGGTATGATTATTATAACGATTCGTTTGGACTTGTTCAGAACAGGGTGTTGACTGACCAACATCAGACCCTGCAATCAGTTTCTCATTGAGGGATTTTAAAACTTTTTTAAGACCAGAGGTGGCACCTGCTGTCTGAACACACACTGTCATACATTACAAACAAAGACACATCCATACTCAGACACATAAACACACCCAGAGAGAGACAGAACACAGCTAGTTAATTTAAAGCTCTGTTAACACACACACACAGACACGCACGCACGCACACATGCACGCATGCACACGCACACACACGCACACACTGAGGGTGAGGTTGAGGTATGCTGCATGCCTAACATACATAGCCCTGGACAAAGGTAAAGTAGAGGTTAGAACATGGACAGAGAGCAGAGAGGCAGATGGATGGACGGATGGATGAATGGATGGATGGATGGATGGACTGAGAACAGAGGGATGAAATCAGTGGGTTGGAATTGAAAATAAAGGGGAGAACAGGCAACAGGAGTGTTCAGGGAAAAAGGAGAGAAGAGAAGAGACAAAAGACCTTCTGTAACATGAAAGCAGTAAAATTATTGTCCTCATTTTATCTTTGATACAAGTGATGGATTGTTGTAGTTCACACACCCTATGTTGAAAGGTTTAATGATGTGACGGAGAAAGAGTTTTGGGAGTTACCGAGGGAAACTCTCACTAACAGAGATGGTTATTAACATTTCTCATCATTGTCATTGAAAGGGGATAGATTATAAAACTCTGCTCATAACGAGGCAGCAGCAGCTCAGCATGGTTCAAAGGTTGAACATAGTCTGGTGGTTGGTGATTCTGTGTCCACAATCACCAACCACTAACATAACAGTAAACATCCAGGAGAGCAGGCAGATCAGTCCTGTGTGTTTTAAACTAGAGCACATCACGCTACATAGACAAATGTCTGTTGTGTTTCCCCTGGTGCATTTAGCCACGCTAGATAACATTTCAACCCCCTGCAGCCAGCACCACCACCGCCGAAACACACTACCCTCATTAAAATGTATTTTGGCCTAACCACCTGATTTGTTCTGACTTCAGCCTTTTTCAGGCTGAGGTTAATGTCTAATCCTAATAGGGCAGACAGGAGCTGCCATTCACTAATCTGACAAGCTCTCTTAGCGTTTTAACTGATGAATGTCAAATACCACAATCATCCAAACACAAGCAAACTAGCTGTCACAAATGTTTCTCAGGCTGACAAGGTTTTCTGGTGAACCTCCTTACCCCTGCAGGTCTGTGCTGTGTGCTGTTGAGGAAGGTTGACACTGCCACTGTCTCTCACTCATTCAGGCTCAGGGCCTGTGTGCTTTGTGCTACTTGAGTTAGCAAGCTGCTGAACACCATGCTCAGGTTCTGTGTACTATGATCCTTGTCATTGTAATCTGTATCCAACTAGTGCTGACTCATGTCTCACTCACACTAACAACGTTATCATAATGATCGTAAACTAAACATGGCTGTACTGAGCATAGCATGTTGGGAAATCTGAATAAATGAAACGACTGGATGGGTTTATTGCAAGAGTGCAAGGCACAGATACTGGATTTGTTAAATTGTATTTGTCAGAGCCTTTTATTTATTGATTACTGTCTTGATGTTAAGAGACATTCTACAAATCAATTAAGAATGCGATAACTTACCAACCCTAGCTTTGAAACCAGGTCATGTTCTATGTGATATCCTGAATATCATTAAAACTAGCAATGTGTGAGAGGAATGGTTGTCCAGTAAAGGTTCTAATGTAAAGATGATGTCAATGACATCACATAGAACACTGAGTTAAACTGAACAAAAACTTTGGAATAATTAAATATGACCAAAGAATTATGAGTGTTTTGCTGTATAAAGATCAGTCCCTCAGGAGTGCAAGTGGACATCTCTTCTAGAAACTGTCCTGGTTCAGTTAGACCAGTGTTGGGTGTCTTTGTGTGGACACTGACACACCTGTACATGAGCAGGACTCAACGTTTGATCCTACAATTGTATACTATATTGTATATCTCTCATTTTATAGACTGTGTTTTCACATTGAAGGATTCTTTATATGTCATTTTGTCAAGTGTTTTCTAATTTTTAAGTTTTATGATTTTGTGCAGGAAAGGAGGGATGGACCAGAAGAGACGAGGGAGTAAAGGGGGTGAGAGGTGAATAAAGAATAATTGTGTCCTCATTAAATGGTTGGTATTTAGAAGATCTGAGGTCTTTGGTTTTTATCACTACACCTCTAGCCTCCTGTTCTCTCCCTCAGCTCTTTCAAAGCTCCTCACATGTGTGAAGGGCGTAAAATCACTTCCTGGGTGGACCGCTTTTGACCCCATCTTCTCTGTGGGAGGTGGGATTGAAGGCCGAGCCTTTCACAGGGCTAAAAGGTGACCGCTGTCTCACGAGACAGACACAGACAGATGATAGAGGGAGGAGAAGGCCGTTGATGGTTCCAGCTGGAAAACCAGTCAGAGTGGAAGACCTTGAGTTCAGGAGGTATAAGGAAAAGAAAGAATCCTTCCCATCAAAAACTGCTTCATGGGGACATTTTAGCAATGATGACTGAAGTATTGAGGACATGAAACAGTGGCAAAATACTGTGTAACCTATATTTAAATATACGTTCTAGACACACTGCCATGAACTTAAAGGCACCTTATTGGGGTGCATCTATGATTTGAGTACAGTTCTAAAATGTATACAGTTGTTATATAGTTAATAGTTTTCACTGACGTCTTGATTTAAGCAATTCTAATTTACTCCAATTTGTGAACCCAACAACAGCGATACACACACACACACACACACACACACACACACGCCTCCACCCTGCGACCTGCAGTCAACCTCTGTCCTGCTAACCTGTATTTATTGGCCATTAAAGGCCATAGTTCACTTGAACACTGACAAGTCTGATTTATAGGCAGACTGATCACACCATGTTACTACAGCACACACACTTACGGCCCAGTGAGAGGACAAAACATGAATGGATGTGTGAACAGATGTATAGATATGAGGAGGAATGACAGCAGACTGCCACAGAGATGATTAATTTATTATAGACACATGTGTATGTATTAGAGCAAAGTGTAGAGAAATCATGTCGCCATCTTTTCCTTTAACTCAGTACTGTGTGTGCGTGTGTTTGTGTGTGTGTGTGTGTGTGTGTGTGTGTGGTGGGCCATTAGCCAGGAGTCAGGTTGTCTGGTTACTTCTATTGTTCTATACTTCCTGATGACCCTAAAAGAGCAGTATGTGTGTGTGTGTGTGTGTGTGTGTTTGTTTGTGTGTGTGTGATGAAGTAGCTCATTCTTTTGATGTACATCAGGAGCAGGAAGTGTTTCCACCACCAGTGACAGAGACCCCAGATCCACTAGCCTGACCAGTACAGGTAGGACTGACATTACAGTACCTCTTCTCACTATGTTTTTACACTATTACATTTTAATTTTAGAAAGAGTTCAACATCTCTGTCCAGATGACAGAGATATGGCAATGGCAGAATAATCTTTGTTCATTCTAACATGCCTGAAAAGCATTTTACGTGACCACTGAAACAGGAAAAAGATGGTCTACTCTTGTTGACTAGTTGCAGAAAATACTACAGAGTATTATTGTGTTTCAATGCTCTTTTGTGTACGTCAAGAGAGACTATGGAATTTACATAGTCTCTCTTGACATACACTCATACATTCCATCCATCAATGTACAAACTTAAATATACCACAAAATCATAACACATACTGGAGTTCACATGTACATGTACTCTTTACTCTTGAAACTACATTTGAATTTTATTGTCTTTAAGGAAATCACCATCGTTAATAATTATTTCTGTACCAATTTTCAATACCTTTGTATCTTGCTGCATGAATGCTAACAGAAAGACAAAACTGGTGAGGCTGTGGCTAAATGACATGAAAATGTATGAACACAGTAACAGCAGGTTAACCAAAGCAATCATACACTAGGAAACCTTTACAGACTGCTGCATCAAAATGAATCTGTTGTTCATATTTTCAGAGTCTTTCTGTGGCACCCAGGTAAAACAACATGCATGCTGCATGATCACGGAATTGCATGCGTCCTGTGCTTGTACTGGTAGTAGTAGCATTAGATAATGCAGGATTATTAAACTGCACAAAGGCTGCTAGCACAGGCAACAATGTCAGCACTGGCTGATATTCTTTATCCATGTTGACTAACAGCATAGGCCCGCCCTTTGTTTACTTATGAAAAAGAGTAATGTGTTAGGGGCGTGGCAAATCAGGGAGGAACGTGTCATCACTAATCAGTCCCAATGATAAATGAACGAGATTGTTTAGTGTAGTGAACAGTGAACATAACACATGAGCCTGACAATAACAGCGATGTATTTGGAGCCTAATATTTAGAGCTGACTAACAGTAAAGTTAACCTTGACCACTGACACTCCCCCACTGTACTCCTGTCTGTCCTCTTGTATGTCTGTCTGTACTCCTGTCTGTCCTCCTGTCTGTCATCCTGTCTATAAACTTAACTAGTTCACCTTCCAGGATGCAAGGCACTTATGTGCGTTTTTAAAAACTTTACTTGTGATTTTCTTTCATTTTGATTCATTTCCCTCATAGTAAATATAAAACTATACTATACTATACCACACCATGTGATCTACTCTACTTTAATATAAATTGGCCTCCATTGCTGTTTCTCTCATTCAAAGACACACACACACACACACACACACACACACACACACACTACAAAGAAGACAAGATAATTGAAACTCTAGCCAAAAAACAACCAAGGCTTTTTTTGCGATTGAATATGAGTCAAACTTTGTGTAAAAGCATAATTACAATGAAAGAGGCACTTTTAAGATTTACCATAGTTTAGTTTTTGGCCAAGCTAATTTTTCAATGAGGTGCAGGGGCACTTTTACGCTAGCATCAAAATCGCTATTTTTAAAACACTATGAATGCAGGAGAGTAATGGTGGACCGCTCCTCAAGCCTGCCTGTTAGGTCGCACTGGGGGATCGACACTTTTTGTCTGCCATGACGGCCGCGTGCCGGAGGTGCTACTGCTAACATGAGTTGTCCAAAAACCTTCTTTTTAGTAAACTCTGTGTACTAAAACAATGTTCTCAATGCTCGTGATCATGTGTAGAGACCCTGGTGATACTACGAGCAAAATTTCATGTAGTGTCGAGCCTTCTTAGTTGTTTTAAAAATAGCAGTTTTGATGCTAGCGTAAAAGTGCCCCTGCACCCCACTGAACATTAGCTTGCCCAAAAACGAAACTACGGTAAATCTTAAAAGTGCCTCTTTCGTCGTAATTATGCTTTTACAAGAAGGTTTGACTCATATTCAATCGCAAATAAAGCCTTGGTTGCTTTTTGGCGAGAGTTCACTTTAAAGGTGACAATGAAAGACAACCTTATGCAGAGCAAACACTGGGACTATGATTGATCATGGGAATACACAGAGCCAACAGAAAGTGAAACTGGATGATAAATGTGTTCACACAAATGTGCATTCGTGGGTGTGGGTGGGTGGCTTTGCAAGTATGTGTGACTGTGTTTGTGTGTGTGTGTGTGTGTGTGTGTCTGTGTGTGAGTTACAAGTGATCATGGCAACCTTCCAAACTGGAGCCCTGCTCAGACCCATTATCCTGCATCCAGGTGTATCCAGATTGTGCGTAAATCAGATGATTTACACATAATCTGGATACACCTGGATGAAGGATAATGGCTGAGATAGTTCACACCTGAGATCAGAATGTGTCTCCAGTGACAGCTTGTAGTTGGGTTTCATTTCCTTGCTTACTTTTAATTTGATCCTTTGGATCCTCGATTTGATTCTGCATGAAAAATATGAAAAACAGAACTCTCATTCACTTCAGTCAAACTAGTTCAGCAGCAAACTGGAGGTGCCCATATATAGGACTCCAACAGAAATACTCAGGGTTTCCCAGCAAAACATTTTAACCCAACTTTTGCTGCAACCCGACATCATCTAGCAATCGAATACATTTGATGTGTCAGCAGTACCCGAAGCAGTGCACACCAGTAACACAAACCCTAACACTGCTATAATTTATATATCTGGTTGCATTTGATGTGTTTCTCTTTAAAGGTACTATTTGTAGGAAAAGTTGAGTCTCACTCCCAACTCACTGGCCACCATCCACATGTGTCAATTTTTTTTTCGTGGCAAACTTTTTATTGAACAATTTGAACATTATATACAAACATAGTGCCATTGCCTTATCACTAAAGATTTTTAAGGAAAAAAAAAAAATATATATATATATGCATATATATACATATATATACATACACATGCACATACATACATACACATACATACACACACCTACACATACACATTGTGTACACATGTAAATAGAAAGAGAAGTAGTAGAGGAAAGGAGATAAGCTGACCTACAGAGATAAAGTAAGCAAAAAAACACCTTATAAAAACGAGCGAGCAATGTTATGTCAGAAAGAGAAAGAGAGATAAGAGCATCCCAGGCCTACACAGTAGATGATCGCGCTTTATGTATGACAGCCAATGACCTTTCGAAAACAGCAATGTCTCTAAAATGATTTAACCATTCTTTTGTCGATGGGATATCCGGGGAAAACCATGAATGTATTATAGTCTTCTTAGCGGCAGTCAATCCTGCAAATATAATTTTCCTCAGTGCCAATCTGGTCATTAAATAGAAGTAGGGGGGGATGCATAGGAATGGGAAATCCTAAAATATTTTCAAGGCAACTATGCACCTTGGACCAAAGGCCAGACACAGAGGGACACTCCCACCAAATATGAAGGTATGTGCCAACAATGTTCTGATCACATTTTGTACAGTTGGGATCATCTGTCAGTTTCATTGTAAAGCGTCTGTATGGCGTGACATAAAATTTGTGCACAAACTTGTAATAAATAAGTTGATGTGCTGGATTCCTTGATGAAATGGGTATGTTGGTCCAAGTCCAGATCATAACCCTGACCCTCAAGTTCACGATTCCAAGAACTGATCACTCCCAAAGGTTTAACATTTTTAGAGATCAGTTCATTGTAAATAACGGACACTAATCCAGTAGAGGGCGTTCGAGAGGAAATCCAAATGTCCAACAGATGAGAGGGTAAAGGTGAATCCCATAGAACTCCATGGGCACAGATTGCAGATCCCAGCTGGAGATACAAAAACCAAGGAAACCCAGGGAGAGAATAACGTTGAAATCAAACCATTTCTGTCATACAGATTCTGGAGAGTGTGAATTCCTCCGGAAGCCCAACTATAAACTATAAAATAGGGACCAGAATGCTGTAATAAATTGTAGTTATACCAAAACAGGAGAGCGGTCACAGAGCTTTATGTTACATCCCGTATGTTTCTGGACAGCAAACCAAATTTCTAAGGAGTTGCCTATGATTGGCCCAAACTTTCTACATAAAGATCTAGGTTTCAACCCACAAAATAGTATGTCTGTCATCCTATGTGGTTTTACCATCTCTTTCTCTATCTGTCGCCAGTGTGTGACAACATTCTCATTGCACCAAATTGTCAATTGTTTAATTTGAAATGACCAGTAGTATAATTTGAAGTCAGGTACTGCCAAGCCTCCAGAGTGTTTTGGTCGCTGTTACGTGCGTAGGCAAATACAAGCTCTTTTATCATTCCATATGAATTTAGTGGTCAGGGACTCTAGTTCATCAAAGTAGTTAGGTGGTGGGGGTATAGGGACCATAGAGAACAGGAAATTCAGTCGGCCGAGTACATTCATTTTTAGTATTGCAATTTTGCCTTGCAGTGAAATCTTGAGATCAGACCACCTCTGAATGTCCGATGCAATCTCTGTTTTAAGTTTATCGCAATATACATGTAATATATCTGAGAAATTGGTTACAATTATGCCTAGATATGTAAATGCGGAGTTATGCCATTGAATATGTTGAATGGCTGGTAAAGTAAGGTGTTGTGCTGGGGCATTTAAAGGAATGAGGAGGGATTTATCCCAGTTAATTTTGTTACCAGAAAATAGGCTGAACTGTGTGAAGACTTAAGTATTTGAGGTAGAAACTTAGAAATGTTAGTAAAAAAAAGTAATACATCCGTATAAAGTGAAATTTTATGTTGTGTACCTATACTGATGGCTGAAATGTGCGGGTCTAATCTAATTGTCTGGGCTAGCGGTTCAAGTGACAAAGCAAAAAGGAGCAGGGACAGTGGGCAGCCTTGCCGAGTTCCACGCTGCAGAGGGAATGTTTTGGACAGAATAGTATTTGTTTGTACTACTGCACAAGGGTTGGTGTATAGTGTTTTGATCATTGACATACATTTTTTGCCAAATCCCAAATTCTCCAAAACCTGCCACAGATATATCCAGCTGACTCGATCGAAGGCTTTTAGCAGAGATGGGACCAAGTCACATATGTGCAAGTCTAAAGTCTTAACCTTCAAGTCTCAAGTAAGTCCCAAGTCAATTTTTCTTGGGCAAGTCAAGTCAAGTCAAGTCACAGGTTATGTCAAGTCGAGTCAAGTCAAGTTCTGTACTAGGTCAAGTCAAGTCCAAGTCAAGTCACCTTATTATTGCAATTTTACCAGCAGAATCTGATCTTAATAAAGTGAAAAAAATTGCAGGCTGTGTAGAATTAGTGCAGACGTTTCTCGTCTTTTCATACTCATATTGTATATCTGTGAAACAGAGGAAAAAACAAGAATGGGATGTACTGTATGGTCAGGCAGACATGCAACATGCAACATAATAAGCGGTAAAAAAGGAAAAGTTCTTTGAGGCTTATTTGTAGTTTTTATTTATTAACTTGCTCCATATGAAATCATGTTTACTTAACTCAGTTTTATCCTCATATTCATTGCATTAAAGCTATATATACACCTCATTTACTCAGCTGTTAACCCAAATCAACTTTATATGCTGTTTTTAACCAAAGGTTATTTCATTTTAAAATCCTATTTATTTCATGTACTGTTTGAACATATGTATTCCATTTACTTACTTTGCTAAGTTTTAAAACCATATTTGTGTCATGATCTGTTTTTAAGCAGTATCTACCTTATTAACTAGTGGTTTAGCTTGTGGTAATTACTCAATTTTAAGACAATTGTTTCATTTAGTCCATCTCAAACAGTATTCATTCAACTTCACAACCTTAGTTACTACTACTACTACTACTTTTAGGTGACTTCATCGCTGCAATATTTACTTTGCAGGGATGACCCCCGCGTGCATGCGCGCGCACACACACACACACAGACACACACACACACAGGTAGCGGCCAAATTCACGCAGGCGGCCCGCCGTTGCTTAAGATAGGCAGGGAAAACACTGGGTAATGATTCAGTGTTGGCGGGCTGGTATGTTATTTAGCTCATTTAACCCTGTGTTGCTCGTTCGTAAAACGTACAGCCAATCTTGTGATGAACCGGTCGGAACGTTCGCTCACGTTGTCTGGGGTTAATGTTGGCAAATAAAAAAAAAAAACAAGTTCCACCAAACTGACCCTCCCCACCCCCATCTCTGTATCATATCAAGCTAAAGTTTTTTTGTTTTTTTTTAATTAATGTATTAATTTATATTCAAACTGAAATCATGAACTGAATAACACTCAAGTCATTCAAGTCATTGTGTCTCAAGTCAAGTCAAGTCCTGACTCATTAACTTCTAAGTCCGAGTTGAGTCTCAAGTCTTTTATTTTTTTTCAAGTCAAGTCACAAGTCATCAAAACAGCGACTCGAGTCGACTCGAGTCCAAGTCACAGTGACTCAAGTCCCCATCTCTGGCTTTTAGCACATCCAAGCTGAATATAGCTGCAAAAGGTGTCGGATATTGTCTGATGCAAGTCTCCCCTTTAAAAAACCTGTTTGGTCACAATGAATTAATTTACCCACACATGGCTCCAGTCTTCTGACTAACACTGACTAGCAAAGAGCTTCAGTTCTGTTGTGATAAGTGATATCGGCCTGTAACTGTCGCATCTCAAAGGTGGTTTATCTTTCTTAAGCAGGACTGATATGAAAGATATATTTTGGTCACGATGGAAGGAACCAGTGTCTAAAGCATTTTTAAGAGAATTTAAAAGCAATGGCCCAACGATATCCCACAGTTCCAAAAACAACTCTGGCGGCAGCCCGTCAAGGCCAGGCGATTTTCCTTTTTGCATTGAGCTTAATGCCTCTTTAAGTTCTCAAAGAGTTTTGTTCAGAAAACTGCTGTTTTAGGTCAGATTCCAAAGTGTGTATCTCATCTTCCAATTGCATAACCCTGCGCCTCCTGGTCACCTTCAAATGGGAGGCAAATGACAAGGCCTCTCCCCTTATAAAACATTTAGTTGTTTCCTATGATTATTTCTCAGTTTTTTCAAAAAATCTGCATTCTGGAGTAATGTTGTATTGAAACGCCACCTGTGTGTACCTTTATTGCAGGTCGGTAGGAACTTAAAGTTATATAACACAGGGGCCTGATCTGATATTACAATAGGAAGGATATCAGTGGATTGGATACAGTGATTCAGGGAGGCAGAAATTAGGATGTAATCAATTCTTGAGTATGTCTTGTGTCTGTCTGAGAAAAAAGTATAATTCTTAACTGAAGGGTTCCTTCAGCGCCATGGATTAATAACATTAAGCCCAGAAATAAAGGTGTAAATCCCACGAGGGGAGTCCTGGGTTGAAATTGCATTTACAAATTTGTCTAAATGTGTGTCACACCTGGTTAAAATCACCCCCGACTATAAGCTGATGACCTTGAAAGTCTAAGAGAGTATTACAAATTGTGGATCGTGGGTGTTTGGGCCATATGCTGATGCAAGACAAATTTTTGTATTGTTAAATGTAACACAGACATAAGTCAGTCTGCCAATGCCATCGTTGCCCGATTTTTCCACCTTCACCCCTAACTTCCTACTGAATTAAATAACCACTCCCTTTATCCTATTTGTCGCAGAAGAGTGAGCAACACACCTATAAACTCTATTCGGAACCTATGAATATCAGTTGTTTTCAGATGCGTTTCTTGGATCAGAGCAATGGAGACCTCTTTATGTTTAAGGAATTCTAGGTATTTGGTGCGTTTTACTGGAGAATTTAGGCCCCGTACATTCCACGACATTAAATTAAAGGAGTTATTCATATTCAAGTTTGAGCCATCTTATCAACTGGAGGATATCACATGTAGGTCTGCACAAAATGGCGCTCCTCAAATGCAAATCAGAAAAACCAGTCTCTACATAAATGGCTCTGGCAACAAACACAGAACAATTACAACAAAACATTCCATCCACAAGAGATGATAAATGGTCTCTTAGGATGGAGAAGAAAAAAAAAAATAAATAACAAAAGGGGCTTTCTCATTGACTAATTGTGGCCTCAACACTGATACACGTCTCCTGTCCGAGTCCGTACGGGTATCAGAAACATTAACTCAATAACCATCCGCTTGTAAAGCAAAATTGGGCTGTAATCAGGTTATCTCCTCAGAATCAGCCTGCATTAACCTGAATTGAATACTTAAAGTGACTTAATCAGTATTAAGAGGTAGTATGCTTGTATAAAAATGTCACTTGTCATTGTTTGTGCCAAATCACCACTAATCAAAACTATAGTTTATCACAATGTCCGCAGTGACCTGTAATGGCATTTATAATCCATCAGAAATATCAGTGATACAGCCATAAACCTGTAAAATAAAGTACAATACACATTACCTATTTTAAGTAAATATAGGTCAAATACTTAACACAGTTGAGAGGAGAGTAAGCAGTAAGTAAACCTTAAGTAATCTGCTGTTTGGGTCAAGTTGGAGCGGGGAAAGTGTCCGCCGAGGGTCCCTCGTCATCTGGTATGGTAGGGAAAGAGACGTGGGGGTGCCAGCTTCACTGGATGTTGAGCGAGGGCTCCAATCGAGCATGGCCATAAATGTCCCCACATCCGCCACCCTTTCGAAAAAGCACAGCGAGCCGTTGTGTCCAACCTTCAGGGTTGCTGGATATCTCAGGAACGGCCGCTGACCTCTGTTGGCAAGCTGTTTTCTCACCGGACCAAAGGCTTTCCTCCTCTGCGCGGTATCGTTGCTGTAGTCAGGAAAAAACAGCAGCCTGGATGTCGATGCCTATCACTGGACATCTAGTGTGTAGGCATGGACACGAGGGCTCTGGCTCCATTGAGAATTTTCTCCCTGTCCTGGTAACGAAGTAGCCAGAAGATGAGTGTCCGCGGACGGCTGGACCTGTCCTGGGTGGTGAATATATGACCAGGGAGGGGATCCACATGGGCAGGTTATCTTGTAAAAATTGGATGGCATTTTCACCCTCCGCTGACTCTTGCAGGCCGACAAGGTTAGACCTCCATGATCTGTCCTTCTTAGGTTCAGTAGCTCTTTCTGGAGGTCACCCACATCGTGTTTCACCACTGTGATGTTAGCCAATGTAGCGTCAAGCCTCCCCTGCAGCCTTCTACCGACCTCGGCTTGCTGTGCGATATCCCCGCTGACTCTGTTCACTGCCGGGTTGGAGGCTTCAATCATAGCTTTCAGGGTTTGGATTTCACCGGCAAGCTCTACTGCCTCTCTCACAACCAACTTAACTTTTCCGGTTAGCCTTTCTTCTTGCTCACGCAAGGCTAATAAGATGGCGGCATTTGAAGTGTCCTCCGGTTCTTAGCCCAAAACGTTCTTTTTGCCTGCTGTCTCGTCTGTAGACGATTTATTCTTCACTCC
This sequence comes from Sparus aurata, assembly GCF_900880675.1. Classification (NCBI taxonomy): domain Eukaryota; kingdom Metazoa; phylum Chordata; class Actinopteri; order Spariformes; family Sparidae; genus Sparus; species Sparus aurata. The sequence continues at coordinate 2,078,449 of NC_044206.1, forward strand.
TCTCCTGCTCGGCATTTTGTAACGATACTTAAACGTAATTTAAACTAGAATAGTTTCCGAATTGCAGGATATTTCATGTATTATTGGACTTTTGAGACGGAGCTCAGAACTATACGCGCATCAAGCCTTGGCAGCCACCGTGAGTCCACGTGTCAATTTTTGACAAGTTGGGAAACCTAAAGCGTTAGTATTTGACGAGTTGGGGATGAGACTCAGCAGTCAACCTTTCTTTCAAATAGGACCTTTGAAACATTACCCTAATTGACCCTTCCTGTCCTGCCCATTGTCGCTCTATGCTTCAACGACAGTTGAGCAAACCTGGTATGTGGATGAACCTCAGTCAACTCTTCTGTTTCCCTTTTAAATGTATATGCTGAAGGCTAGGTCCGTCTATGATGAAATAAAAAGATGGTTAAACAGTGTAGCTTGGGGATCTGTGCCTGTACCTGTACCATAATACCCTGACCGCGTTAGGGGCATTTTGTCTGTTTGTTTTGTTTTGTTTAAGTGCATTAGACCTTCAGCTGAACCTCAACAGCACCGCCAAACACACGTTTGTCAAAGCTAATATTACTATGTGCAGACTCATCATATTGATGCCAAGGTCTCACTGACACATTACACGGTCACATCTTAGGTTTGCTAATGTTAGCAAAATGCTACCATCCTAGCTCGCTGACGTATAATGGTTAGCTGACGTTAGCTTAATGTCAGATCACCAGCGTCAGTCTGGTTTGCTTCCTCATTATTGCTGAGACGGTTGCTGATCTATTTGTAAAGAGGTCATATTTAGGGCCCTATGAAATCCGTTTTATTTTTTCCCAAATTCCGTTTTATTTTTTCCCAAATTCCGTTTTTTCCGTTTTAATTTTTGGTAATTCCGTTTTTTCCATTTTAATTTTTGGGAATCCTGATTTACTCTTATTATACTAGTAAAAACAGTGTGTTTTCAATGTAAATAACTCAAATGTACACAAATTAAATAGAAATTACCTTAAATTAATTGAGGGGACAAACATATTTCCTCAATACTGTACCGTACAGTACAGTAAAGTGCATCAAAAATATTTTGACTTCATCATGTCTTCATACAGTAGTATATTTTGTGTTTTTATGGGTTTCATTGAATAAAACCATGGTCAGCTCTCAGGCAGATCCAGAAAAGCCTCCCAGCCCAGGCAGAGTCAGCTAAGAAGGCTGTGGCTAACGGGGCTAGCTAGCTAACAGCAGCTACTGTTAGCAGCAGTTTACAGTCACTCTGGTATTATATGCAAATAATATGAATCGGACAGTGGCTAACTCTGACGCATTACACCTTTAATTATGATTTCTCAGGTCTGCTTCTTTGCAAAACAACAGTTCACCTGACACATACAAGTCGTTCGGGAACTGCTCGGCTCTGTACCGAGGGGTAAATGTCAAGTTTCTCAGCTTTTTCACCGACGAAGACGGAGCCGTGGGCAGCCACTTCGCCATGCTTGCAATGTTTTGACGGGAGAGCTCAGTCTGTGAGGAGGGGGGCGGCGGCGACTTGTTGTGCCACCCAGATTTGGTTCCCCCCGTGCAGTTTTCCCAAGACAAAAGTTCCTCTTCCACACGAGAACAACATTTCAGTGAAATTATGTCAAATTCTGCGATATTCCGTGTTAAAAAGTAGATTCCGTTTTAATCGGCCAATTCCGCGATTCCGTCCGCAATTCCGTGATCGCGGAAATCATAGGGCCCTACATATCATGATAATTTTCAGGTTCATACTTGTATTTGTGGGTCCTAGTAGAATAGGTTACATACTTTAAAGGGATAGTTCGGGTTTTTTGAAGCGCAACTGGACCTCACACTGTATTTCGCCGCTTGCAGATCACCTGTTAATGCGTAGGGATATGGAGGTCTTACGGTTGAGAAAATGTAGTGCCAAAAGAAAGGGTGGTCTGACGGCGATGTAAAGTGGTGTGAATTTTCTCTATATAACGTACACTTGAACTGATATAGATTTTTTTAGGTGGGCCTTATTTTAGGTGGTTAAAATTCGCTTTGCATCTGGACTCCGTTCACTGCAGTACAAAGCTGAGCGTCTGCGCTGGAACGGCTCTCTGCTTCTCCAAACTGAGGCTGCGCTAATCGGCAATTACGGTAGGGAACAGACCGACTATAGATATGTACTTTGTATGACCCCACTTCAAAAAACCCGAACTATCCCTTTAATTTTCAAAAAACACATTATTTGTCTCATCTGGTACATTGCTGCAGCATCAATCTCTGGTGAGAGTTGCCCATTGGCATTACTTAATGGGCAGGATTTAGACAATCAGAGGCAGAGTATGGCGGGTCATGCAGAGCAAGATAGTGTGATTCCAATTAAAGCGGCTTCAGCTAGTAACCATGGCTGCAGTGCAGCTGTACATGTTGGAGCCCGATTCTGATGCCAAAATACAGGCAAAACAAACAGAACCACCTTCGCCACCAACACTGGAGCTGTACATGTCTTTTATTTCAAATATAACATTTTAAGTTTGCAATTCCTCTACATCCCAGCAGCAACTATATGTCTGCTGGCTGACTGGAATGTTTATATTTTATAATAAAAATGTATATATTTATATATTCATATCAAGCCTGTTTCATGGTGACGCACGTAATTTACAGAAGTAAAGGCTTGACTCAAAACCAGGTGTTTCAGGCCGTGCAGCAGCAGTGTTTCTGTGGCAGAGAGTAACTCTCTTGACGTGGACTTTGGCCTTTTTCACTTTGCAGAACTTTTGAATGCACAATAATGCTACAGAACGCAACAAAGGAAAGGCAAAAAAACAGAGCATCATCTGACCTCTTTAAGAGGATCTGTTCTGTTGTTGGCAGCAAAAGATCAACACTTCTCTCGCTTGCATCGAGACCGGAATGATTTGGTCTCAACACATCATTTTGCAGCGTTCATAAAACCATGGCCTCTCCCATGTTTCCTATTGTCAAGTTTGTCCTAGCAACAGTAACTAAGGGGGAAGGCTTCAGATCAATACAGGACAAACACTAGGTGAATTTACACTATATAACAGATCTGACCATACATGCTCATGCTACTATCAAGCTAGATATCAACCGTACTCTAATGAAAATGCTATAGGCTCACATCTGTGGCTGTCCAAGATACTGGTGGTCCAGTATGGTCCAGGGACTAGTGATTTATTCAGAGTTTATACAGTTGGACAAGGCCAGATCTGCTGTGGAGACAGACCACCCACTTCCATCCAAAAGCCACAATCGCTCCCAAAGGTGTCATACAACCTCTGCACATAATATATGGCTGCAGCGCCATCACTGCAAGCCAGTTATATAATTGGCTGTTCGCTCAGACAGACCGAAGCAGGTGCCAATCATGTAGCTGGCTCTGCCTTGTTTCCACGACTTGCAGGTATTTTGAAAGGCAGTAACAGCAATTAGGTTAATTAAAAACTGACTTTGGAAAAAGACATTAAAGAACAGTAAAAGTACATAATACAATACATAATGAGTTTTAAATATTGTTTTTTTTCTTCACAATATCATGATTATATTGAGTATGAATTATAGTACTTTGATCAAAAACTTTCAAAAAGTTGAAAGTTAATTATCTGTTATTGAAATGTGCTGTCAATGTGATGACAGCTACAGAGCTCGTGTGTCAACAGATCCATCTCCGTGACAAGATGAAGACTCCATCCACTAATGAAGACTGTGTGATATATCTGAAATCTGGAAACAGGCCTGTGGGTGGACCTTGAGTCTCAATTATTCTGTCACTATATCCAAGGTGAAGAATAAACTTTGATATGTGAGAATGAAGGTCTCAGGCATTTAGAAGATTCTGCCTTTATTTGATTAAAAAAGTCTCATCAGATCAACCCCATTTGTGTGAATATTTATCAGTAAGAACAATATGAAATTATGTTTTATAAAAAGATCTCCTGATAAAAATGAGCTTTTTTAAAGTAAAGGGATCTGTATATTCTAACCTTAAGCCTAAATTCTTCCTCCTTGCCTCCTTGCCTGTACCTCTTTATTCACTCAGTTGGTGCACCTTGGTTGAACTGTAAGTTTTCACCAGACTTGTTTTCTATGCTAACGCTCTCTGTCTGTCACCAGCCTGCCCTTACACCTTTAGTACTTGTAGCTAAGTGCCGGTCTTTGTGGAAAGTGCTGGGACGGTAACCTCTAAATGCATTCCAGACATGGGCATTCTTTCACGCCTACTCTCTTTCACTCCCTGCCTTCCTTTCAACTTTTGTTTCGTTGTGTGATGGTCATTTGATGTTCACCTTAACATCCCCCCTCACACACACCCCCACTACAGTGGCTCCTCTTTTGTGTTCAGACTTTCTCTTTATCATCCTCATCCTCTGTGCTGGTACTGACAAGGTTCTCCGTAACTATTGGATGGACTAGCATGAATTATTATGTTGGACACGTTCAAGCCTTCCTCAGGATAAACTTTAATTGTAGCGTCCTCTTCAAACCAACATTTCTACTTCTAATCCTTTTTTATGACCAAATACCAAATTACATTTCCATGAGCCTGAACTACTACAACTAACAACTTTGTTTTGTTTAATGCTAATTAGCAGATGCTCTTGCTAAACCAAGATGGTGCACATGGTATAGCCTAAACATTGCACTGTACTTGCTTTACAGCATGTTAGCATGATGACATTAACAACTGGGTAAAAGCTCAGCCTCAAGGCTGGCAGTGAAAGCCTGCACACTTATTTTGTAATTGCCAAACATAAGCCCTTCTCAAACAGAGATTCAGCAGCAGTGTCACAAAGGAGGCTCACCTCAAGGCCAGTGTGTTTCCACCTGTAAATCGGAAAATGTCTTAGCAAACTTCATCATATGGATGTTGTATGTATTTATATTAGTGGTGTGAGAGAGAATGACAGCAACCTTTCCACATAGACTGTAAAGTCTGCATTATTTCCCTCATACAAGTTGCCAAAGACACTACCTGCTACCATTTTACTGTTGTTTGGTCTTGTAACTCAGATCTGTGGATGTCAGTGTGGGACATCTCTCTTTTACTTTGAGTTATATTCAGTGAAGGATCTGGTTTCTTTGTCACAATGTGACACCATCAGACCATCATACCCCTGTCTGGCCCTGCTGGCTTACATTTTGACACAGACATCATTTCACCTCTGTTGCCTATCCGTTACTACCTGTTAGCACCGCTGGCAGATCAGAGGTGAGGTGGAATACCAGCACAATATTCCTGCCTTGAAAGGGCAGTGTGAGGAGGGCTGTAATTATTCTCTGTCCCCACACTGGAAGAAACATTTGCAGGTTCTCAAATGATGTAAGTTAAACTTCTGGTTCTCTGATCTCTCTTTTTTCCCTTCTCTTCCAGACAGAAGGAGACTTTTTAAATAACCCAATAAGAATGATCAGCAAAACTCTGTGTTCTCTCTCAGATACAGCTCAATGTCAAGAGGTGGTGATGCCTGATTGGTTCCTTCATGTAGACCGGTACATAATATGTCTATTCTATTTTTGAAATACACAGTGAGCGACTAATTTGTTGGTCGATGGCTTTCATGTAACCTTAAGTTATGAAAGGGACCTATTAAGAGTGCTGTGTTCATTCGACCAGATGAAGTCATTTATATATTAAAGGATTGTTTGTTTGGTAGCTAATTGTTATCAGCAGTGGATTCATACAGTGATGAAGTTAGTGTGCACAGTGAACAGAGCAAACAGTTAAAAGGATACACGACCAATACCAAGTTCAAACTGAACTGTTAAAAAAATGCAGACAGCAGTTTACTGGGATTGTTTTTTCTCCTGTGACTAGCACAGCGTCCGACCTATTGCACCTAAGGAAAGAAAAATGATCTGCTGGGTTCAAAGTGAAGCTTCAAAGCAACACCTAACAGGAACCGTCACGGAAAAGTAGCAGAGTCAAAAGTAAATTATTCTCATGTTGTGGAGTAAAAGTCATAATGTAGAAACATATCTACACTGTTCAAAACTCCAAAACTAAAGAGGATCTTGTGATGGGATCACACATCTCGGCTGATGACCACATCCATTTTCAAATACACACACACACACACACACACACACACACACACACACACACATTCACACGTAAGAAAGGAAGGAAGGAATTTAAGTGCTTCAGCCATTTATTATGTAGCTGACAGTCCGTGGTGAATTGTGACAACAAACTTTATAAAGTTTGACTGTGATGAAGACACACATGGCGTCAGAAGGTTTAATAAAGTTTGTTGCCTTGATCCGTGCGCTCCAGTAGAGCAGAGAAATATTTCCTGATACTGAAATGCTAGGTGTATTTAAGTAATTTGATCAGGATCATTAAAAACCCAAGGTCAGAGATTGTATTTGATTTTGGTTTGTGTGTATGTGCATGTTAGTGTGTGTTTACATGTGTGTCTGTAGGTGTGTAGGGGATTTCTGTCCTTCCTGACAGGCTGCTGATGAAACAGTTATATTGGGGTCTCCTCACAGACAATAGCCGTTTCTCTTTCTTCCTCATCAAAGGATTGACAGTGTCTAAAATGTGACATATAGCTGTGAGATCCTTCAGCCTCTACTAGGCCTCGTACACCATCACATCATCTGAGCTGTGTGTGTGGCAACTGGCATTTTGGAGTTAAGTTCATTAAGTGGATTGTAATTAGCAAATATAGGTATGATTTTCTAATTCTCTTTCTCTCTTTCTCTCTCTCTCTCTCGCTCTGTGTGTGTGTGTGTGTGTGTGTGTGTGTGTGTGTGTGTGTGTGTTGTATGTCCTCTGACTGGAGACATCAGACGGTCTATGCTGATCATCAGCATTTGTGAGTCAGTCTGTTGCATTTGGATGTAAATGACTCTGAGGAGATGATAATGGCACTAGAGAACAAGTGTTGTTTGTGTCTTTTATTTCTTTTTACTGTCTTTTAGATGTTTCATTGTTCCTGGGCACATGAAAGTGGAGAATCCATGTAAAAGTTAAGTGATGTGACCCCTGTGACCTCCTTACCTGCTCTAGTCTGTGTTCACATCCCTGCTCAGCCTTTGTGAAACATGGTTCCCATCTTCGGATAAAAGTTCTTTCTAGTCCGTCAGGGCTCTTCTTCAAGGAAACCATGTCTCCAGTTCAATTCTAAAGCAGTAAGTAGAGTTAAAGGACACTTTTTAAGAGCTTAGGAATTTAAATCCCTCAGAACTAAAAGCTTCAGTATTTGTTGCTCGTCACAGTATTTGCTACATGGTTATCACTGATTCATGTCATCATTAAGTTTTATGAAGTTCATTAAAACTCACATTTAATTATATCAAATGTGTTTTAGCAAACAACCTTTTAACATTTCTATAAGAAACTGAATGCCGCTTGAGTGATGGTAAACAAATTTTTCTGCCTGTCTTCACTCCCATTCAGCCTCAAAAGCATTAGTAGGGTCAACACTGATGCAGGGTGATCATGTCTGGCTCCTGTTCATCCCATAAGTTTTGGATGGGTTTGGGTTGTGAAGCAAGGCTCTGTGCAGGCCAGTCAAGTTATTCTCACAAATGGACCGGACTTGCTATAAATATTGCTCTGTTCCACATTTCCAGGACTATTTAAAAATAAAGACTTATTCAAATAAGTCAGTCCCTCCAGAAAAACGCGATTATGCAATCGCATAATTCAATGCATAATCAGCCAAAGTCTGCATATTTATGCGGGGGCTGCATTTTTTCAAATACGCCGCACTTTCACCGCATAAATTGTCGATTTCCGCACAAAATTTGCAGGGCTTGCATGATTTCATAATCCTCGCATTTTTGTTGCAAAAAAGTCACATATAGCTCAGCAGAAAGTTGAAAAATGTTGCGTTTACTTCACAGAAGAGCAGCCAATTTCCCCTGTTGCCATGGGAACGATATGAAGTGACGTAATTACGCGACGTGAACATTATTGAAAAGCTGCAAACCCCGCGATGAAGCCATGATGAAGCCCGCAAATCAGTCTCATTTGCCAACAAAAAAATCATACTAGTTTCAAAAACCTTACAGTTCTAAGCATATTAGTAGTATGTAAATGTACGGTACAGTAAGAGATCGCACTTTGTGCATTGGAAGCACTTATTTTAACAGAACATGTCTGTTTTGTATAGCTACCTCTGTAAAACAGGAAGCACACATTTTATTTTTTTAATATTTTTTTTATTCATTTTTACTGAAGTTGTAGCATATTCCTTTTGTAAAGTTACAGAACTTGTTTGACTTATCAATGTTTTGTAAGTTTGAGCCATGTGTTTATTAAGGTCTGAAATAAAACAAGCTGAGAACTTAAATATTCCCAGCACTTTCTGTGATGTAGTATGCTGCTTATCATAGGAAGTAATAAGAAATGACTCTTTACATTAAGGTAGTAGCCTAGTGAGAACAGGGTGTTGGGAGAATCACTTTTTTTTCTTCTCTTTTTCATCAAACCGCAGTTTTTGCAAGTTCCTGCAATTTTTGCAAGTTCCCGCAATTTCATCGCATAAAATTGCATAAATATCCCACATATATCTCGCATTTTTTAAGAAAACGTGCCGCATAATCAAGGTTTTTTCCCCGCAACAATCACAAAAAAACTCTGTTTTTCTGGAAGGACTGATAAGTCTTTCCTTTCAAATACTCCCATGAGAAGTTGCAATCAACACCTATAATGGATAACCTAACAAGGGATAATCAGAACTGTGAAGCTGTCAAATACACAGCCTCTCATTTCTTAAACAACCTGTCAGACATATCCTGTGACCTGGAAGGATGCTACTCTGTTTCAGAGGGGTCAAATTATTAGCTGCATCAAGCAAAGAAAACAATTAAAGAGATGCTGAAACAACTAAAATTGGGTAAAAAACTGCCCAACACATTATTAAAACCATCATCTTCCAGGAAGAAATGTGGTTGGAAACATTTTTTGATGATAGTGACGTTTGGTGAAATCAAATCGTAAAAAAAGAAATCAACAGCAGAACTCATGGCTGTTTAGAAGTCAATGTTAGAGCATTTCCACTCACACAATGTAAGGAGAACTCAAAGGATTGGGACCAAACAGCTGTGCAGCCTGAATAAAACCAATTATCAGGGAGGCTTATCAGAAAAAAAGGCATCAGTATGTTAGGTAGCATAAAGATTGGACTCTGGAGCAATGGAAAAAGGTTGTGTGGTTCCGATTAATCCAGATTTACTCTGTTCCAGAGTGATGGCTCATCAGGGTAAGAAGAGAGGCGGATGAAGTGATGCACCCATCATGCCTACTGTACAAGCCTGTGGGGGCAGTGTCTGGGCTTGATTCAGTTCGTCAGGTCATCCAACTACCTGAACATACTGAATGACCAGGTTTATCCATCAATGGATTTTTTCTTCCCTGATTGCGCGGACATATTCCAAGATGACAATGCCACGATTCAGCAGGCTCAAACTGTGAAGGAGTAGTTCAGGGAGTGTGAGACATCATTTTCACAGATGGATGGGCCACCACAGAGTCCAGACCTGAACCCCATTGAGAATCTTTGGGATGTGCTGGAGGAGAATTTATGCAGCAGCCTCCCATGTTACAAGATCTCAGTGAATAAATGATTGGACAGCGAACATAAACAAATGTGACATTTGTCACACAGCGGTGAGGTTGTCTTGTCTTGGGCGTTTTGTCTCGTGTACTTCCTGTTTTATTGTGAAATTCTGACTCTCCTCTCGTTTCAGGTCACTTGCCCTTCCTCATGTGTCTCCAGTCTGACGTCTTCCCTGATCCCTGATTGTTTCCACCTGTTCCCCATTACCCTTCTGTGTATTTAAGTCTGCGTCTCCCCTTCTCTTGTGCCAAAGTGTTTCGTCTGTCGTTCACCTAAGCCCTTCGTCACAGCCTCGTCTTGTTAAGCATCAGTCTTGTCTTGTATAGTTTTGAAATTCATTGGTTTTTGTTTCTGTCATTTGTTGTGCCTCGAGTAGAGTGATTTTTTTGTTGTAACCATTTTGATATTGTAGCTCAGCTCACAGTTTTCAGTTCAGCCTTTTGCTTTCCTCCATTTTGGAGCGATTTTGTATTTCTACTTTATTCAGTTTTTTATAGCCATGTTTTCCTCCTTGAGAGTGTTTTCTGTTGTAATTTATTAAGATTGAGATTAGTCAGTATTTGTTCTGTTTTCTTCGGTTCTCGTTGAGATCCCACTAGGTGTGGTTTTGATTTCTCCTTTTTCCTTTTGTTTTCCTTCTCGCCTTGCAGGTTTAGTCAGGTTCAGGTTTTATAGCCATTTTGGTTATCACTCTGTCTTGTTGCCTGAAATTTCAGAATAAAAGCCTGTTGAATTTTGATTCTGACCTGTATCTGAGTCCTCCTTTTAGTCCTGGCCTGACAACATTCAAATACGTTTTTCAAAACAAGGGCACTGTGAATGTGTGCTGTAATCTAAGCTAAAGGCGGAAAGAAGCTAAAGCTAAAACTGAAAGAACCAAGATGTTTTTCAGTTGCTACTGAATTCTTACAGAAGCTGTCTCCCTTATTTATCTTATTGGCTCTTCTGATCGGCCTTTATAGAGACTGTGAATGAAAGTATTTATAATGAGTATAGGGCAATATCAATTGGTAGCCTTTCAATCAGAGCACTTAGTTTATCTATAGTGTGTCTACAATGACTAGAGGTGACTCAGTGCGAGACCTAAAAAAACAATTAAGTATTAAGTATCTTTAAAGGCTAACAGAATTAAACATGACTGCTTATTTGACATTTCTCTGAAATGCAAATCAAGCACTAGTTGTCTATCCAGCATTACAGTATTTTGGTTGATAGTCTAAATGGTTGTTAACATGAGACAGTGCCAACAGTGACCAGTGCTAATAATGCTGTTCCTAATCCAACTGCAGTTACACAGTTACAAAGGTAACAGAAAAAAATGGTTTGGCTTTTCAAGGTTGTTCATGACAAATGATTGATGCTGGTGGTGGTGTTGTTGGTGTGCTGTTGGTATCTTGTTACTGAGCATTAAGTATCATTTAAAGTTACATATGAAGTCTGAGTGTTAGAACACTTACAGTAGAGAGCTGTCACACTGAGTATTCACTTAGTAGAAATAACTGGCTACTACTACACCACTGTGTGTGTGTGGTTGTTGCTGCCTCCTGTATGACCTCTTCGCTAAGTCATTAGTGTCACCCTCACCTTGGCCTTAAGTTGTAACCCCCTTGGTATTCAAAGTATTCCCTGAACCTTACTGGGAATAGCTGTTGTTGGAAGTACAGAAGAATTCTGAAGCATAGACCACCGGCCTCCTGCCTGCCGCCAGAGTCCCTGACAAAGTTCAGAGCTGTGCTGAACTTTTGAACTTGGTGAAGTATGTTTAAGGGCGATAGGCAGCCAGCAAAATCTGCACACAGTAATCCCGGGGGACTTTGGCAGCAGTGTAACAGAGAGGATTTCCCTATTTGAGACCAAGCGAACTGCTGTTGTACTATTGAGCTCTCAGGACAATGTGGTGTAAATGTCTAAGCTTACTCTGTACAAACCATGTCAGTGCCATTAAAATACTTGAATGGATCAAGATGACACGGCTGACACGTCTCTGCAGCATTGCGTGGCAGTCGGGGACAGTGCCTCTGGACTGGCAGACCGGGGTGGTGGTCCCCCTATTTAAAAAGGGGGACCGGAGGGTGTGTTCCAACTACCGGGGGATCACACTCCTCAGCCTCCCCGGGAAAGTCTATTCCAGGGTACTGGAGAGGAGAATTCGGCCGATAGTCGAACCTCGGATCCAGGAGGAACAATGCGGTTTTCGTCCTGGCCATGGAACACTGGACCAGCTCTATACCCTCCGCAGGGTGCTCGAGGGTTCATGGGAGTTTGCCCAACCAGTCCACATGTGTTTTGTGGACTTGGAGAAAGCATTCGACCGTGTCCCTCATGGCATTCTGTGGGGGGTGCTCCGGGAGTACGGGGTCGGAGGCCCTCTGTTAAAGGCCGTATGGTCCCTGTACTGCCGGAGCAGGAGCTTGGTTCGCATTGCCGGCAGTAAGTCAGACCTGTTCCCAGTGCATGTTGGACTCCGGCAGGGCTGCCCTTTGTCACCGGTTCTGTTCATTACTTTTATGGTCAGAATTTCTAGGCGCAGCCACGGGCCGGAGGGGATCTGGTTCGGGAGCCGATGGATCTCATCTCTGCTTTTCGCGGATGATGTGGTCTTGTTGGCTCCTTCGAACCGGGACCTCCAGCATGTCCTGGGGCGGTTTGCAGCCAAGTGTGAAGCGGCTGGGATGAGAATCAGCACCTCCAAATCTGAGGCCATGGTTCTCGACCGGAAAAAGGTGGCCACTCCCTCCAGGTGGGAGGAGAGTTCCTGCCTCAAGTGGAGGAGTTTAAGTATCTTGGGGTCTTGTTCACAAGTGAGGGAAGGATGGAGCGTGAGATTGACAGACGGATCGGTGCAGCGGCCGCAGTAATGCGGTCTTTGTATCGGTCTGTCCTGGTGAAGAGAGAGCTGAGCCAAAAGGCGAAGCTCTCGATTTACCAGTCAATCTACGTTCCGACCCTCACCTATGGCCATGAACTTTGGGTCATGCCCGAAAGAATAAGATCCCGGATACAAGCGGCCGAAATGAGTTTCCTCCGCAGGGTGGCAGGGCGCTCCCTTAGGGATAGGGTGAAGAGCTCTGTCACCCGGGAGGAGCTCAGAGTAGAGCCGCTGCTCCTCCACATCGAGAGGAGCCAGCTGAGGTGGCTCGGGCATCTGTTTCGGATGCCCCCGGGACGCCTCCCTCGGGAGGTGTTCCTGGCATGTCCCTCCGGGAGGAGACCCCGAGGAAGACCCAGGGCACGCTGGTGTGACTATGTCGCCCAGCTGGCCTGGGAACGCCTTGGGGTCCTCCCGGAAGATCAGGAGGCAGTATCCGGGGAGAGGGAAGTCTGGGTGTCCCTGCAGGCAGCTGCCCCCGCGACCCGGCCCCGGATAAGCGGATGAAAATGGATGGATGGATGGATGGATCAAGATGATACTCTCAATGACTCAAAGGTTTTCCTTGTACAAAGCCAATAAGATAGTATAGTTAGTATTGTAAAGAGTGACATAACAAATCCTACTAATAGCAGATAATTTGTTACATTTCCACAATCTCTCTTAGGTTTTTAGTCTAATAATCACATAAATAAACAACTCTGTTGGATGTCACAGTTATACAAGCACAAGCAAAATAGCTGAAATAATGTACCCTTGTCTGAAAAGGCTACCTGGTGTGTCACTTACTGCTCTGTGCTGTGGGTATGTATTTTGCACTAAAGTTAGCCCCTGAAAAAGTCTGTTGCTGCTGCAGTGGCTCTGTTCTTTGGCTCTGGGCCTGTGTGCTTTGTGCTAACATATCTGCTTAATGACAGGCTCTGTAAGTGCAGTGCATTGTTGTCATCACCAACTGTATCCAGCTACCTCATGTCTCACACTTGACAAAACCCTTATCAGAGTCAGCATGAACAACGAGCAGGGCTGTCACTGCTGTCAAGCTAGCATGTTATTATTGGAAAATTTTGCCACACCAACCTGGCTGAGCCTGGTGGAAGATTCTGGCTATGCGCAATGAGTGCACGGGCAGAGTGCATGTGAGTAGACAGGCACATAGGCGGCCCAGCAGGTGGCCCATCCTGTCATTCAGTTTCAACTCGTGCTCATGCTTAAATGTTTACATTGTCAAAGAGGTCATACCATATGGGAATCAGGAAAAGTCAGGGAATCCCCACAGTTGTTCTCCAGGGTCCCTCAATGACTGTGCAAACTTTTAGGAAATCCATCCAATAGTTGTTGAGCTATTTCACCAGTGGAGAGACCAACACATTACCATCTTTTCTACCGTAATGCTAACATGGCTAAAAATGGCGACTGAAGCTGTCAAACATCGGCACTTACTCATTTCAGATGCTTATTTTCCAATTCAAATATAAAATATTTCCTGATTGGTAGGTTGGGATTATAATGTGTAGTACACACCTTTCAATCCTTTACAGCAAGGCACACTCCTCTACTGCTGCTCTTCCTCAGAAAGCCTGTTAAGGGGAGAATTTGTAATATTGGGCAATTTGAATAAAACTGATTTGACTACAAGACCATCTGAAGCTGCTGCTAAGAGGATCCCACGCCTTCTTGTTGGTCACAGTATCTGTGACCTATGGACCAGTGCCTCAAGCCCCCTGCAGCACAAATCTAGCCACTAAAAAGTCAAAAGTGTAACCTGCTGAGAAATCTGTCATTTCTCAAGGCAGAGATTTAGATAATTACGTTCTACAAAGATACAGTTCAAAGAAGCAGTGTACTACTGTTCATCCAACAATACCAGGAAAACAAGCCCTCCTTATCTGAGTTTACAGTTCTCATATCTGAGAAGACACAGCTGTGGGCTCAATCGATAGTACAGTACATTTTGCTGGAGTTGAAATGTGTGTGATGAATGAGTGGAACACATATGACTTTGTCACAAAAAATATTCATGAAGTTTGGTCTAGTAATTAATTTATTAAAGGTCTTCTGAAAATGTGATCACATCTGCTGGACCATAAATATACAGAGATTCTAATATTTGGTTAAAAGTCTCTCAGCCATTTTCACATCAGTCAGGTGCTTTTGATTTCCATCCACAAGCTTCTGGTCATCCTCTGGATGAATGTTTAACCACTCCTTGACAGAGTTGTTGAAGTTCAACTAAATGCGTTGGCTTCCTGGAATTTACTTGTTTCTTCAGCACAGTCCAGGTGTTCTGATGGGGTTCATGTCTGGACTTTATGAAGGCTGTTCAAAACCTCAGTTCAGCCTGAATGATCCATTCCATTAACACTTCTGATGTGTGTTTGGATCATTGTCTTGTCGGAACACCCAACTGCACCTAAGACTCAGTCTTCTGCTGGTGATTGTAGGTGTTCCTCAAGAATTTGGAGATAGTCCCCCTTCTACATTATTCTACTGACTTTCTGTAGAGCAGCAGATCCACTGGCAACAGAACAACCACACATCATAATACTACCAGCACCATGCTGGACAGTACTTTACAGGGCTACCAAGTTTCACCTAAAGCTCAGAGTGAGACTTTGGGAGATGGCAAAAAGAGTAATATCTGATTTTAAATTAGGATAAGACTGCTGTGATGTCATTATTCAGTCTTGTTCTGTCATTATTCAGGGTTAATTATTTTTGCAACTTTTTGCAAAAAGTTTCCTGAAATTGTATACATTGTTCATACTGGACCAGAATAAGTAGAGATGAAAATAATGTTAAAATCTGATAAAGCAATAACAATTCAGACAAATGATCACTCCCGAAAATGAAAGCAGGTCTTTCTGCTCATCCCCTCACATCTTTGAAACAGTCAACAAAAAATAAGTTGTGTGTTGTTAAGGAATGACCCACAACCTCAAAAACTAGCTACTGTCCTGTAAACCCTCTGAGCTCATGGTGTCAGTCAGCTCACAGGCAAATGAGTGATTTCTGTTTTAAATCCAGTCTGACACACTCAACACTAACATGAAAGATAAGTAACCATATGGCAGTTATGCGGAACGTATGACCTCAGTTTTCCTTCATGTTGTTGAAGTGTACATACAGGCTTCTGCAGATGAAGTGGATTATTGATGACGCTGTCTTAGTGGTTTGATTATTCCAACCCTCTGTGCAGGAGCAGCTATCATCAACTATGTTACAGAAGAAAATACTGGACCGAACTGTACCATTTTCCATTGCCTGTAAATTATGGTGACTATTTAAGAACATATTTTATTAATGTAGAAAAATAACATAATTCATATCAGAATGAGGTGGTTACATTTTGTTTGACCTTCAGCTCCAGCTGACAGACAGTCAGGTGTTGTGTTGTTTGCAGTCTGTCGGCTAAAGTTTGTTTTCGCCTCCTGAGATGTGATGGCATTACTCACCATACTCTGCCTCTGATTGGTTGGTACTTTTTGCCTGTCAGTGGGTTGGTGAGATTTAGGCATGAGGACTAAGGATTGGTTAGGGTTAATATCTGGGTAAGCCAATCAGAGGCAGAGAAGGACCCCAAGTACGGCAAGCAGCAACTGAGGAATATATTAGAGAGGAAAAATACAAATACAAATGTATGATTCTAACCATGTGACATATGAGGATGAGCATGTGATCGTGTAAAGATGCTCATTTGCGCGAGTCTTATGGTCAATACGTGAGACTTGGCAGCTCTGTATGTGTGGTGTAACTGGGGTCATAGGCCTCACCTTCTCTCCTCCAAACATATTGCTGTTCATTGAGTTTCCATCAAGTAGGTTTTTTCTTTGTCCATGTGATCAGCAGCAAACTTCAGTGGAGCTTTAAGTCTGGATCAAGGTCTTCTTTCAACACAGCAGCCTCTCAGCTCATGTTGATGTAAAACACACCTGAATGTAGACACTGACACTTGTCTTCCAGCAGCTTCTAATTCAATGCAGACTTGTCTTTTGGTGGTTCTTGGATGACTCTTGACCATCCTTACCAGATTCTCTCTCAGCAGCAGGTGATAGTCTGTGTTTTCTGATCGTGGCAGTGACAAAACTGTGCCATGAACTTTATAGTTGTTTGTACACTTGTTCTTGGGACCTGTAACTGCTCTGAAACGACTGACCAAGTAACTTTCCTAACTTTGTCTTTCAGACCAGTACTTAGCTCTTTAGACCTTCCCATTGTAGTGTTTGTGGCTGAGTCTAATGGCTGTATCAAACAAGTCCTATTAAAATGGGCCTTCAGGTAGCTGCATGGATTTAATAAAGTGAAAGAGAAAGCTATAAGGACAACATACTGTAAAAATCAAACTTTTTAATTTAAAGATGTATACAAGAAGCAGAGAGCCGCTCCACCGCATATAGATATGCATTTTATATGACCCCACTTCGAAAAAACCCGAGCTATCCCTTTAAAACAATGTATTCAATGCAAAGATTGACATGGATATTACACATCTACACACTGGCAAAGAAAAAATAAGGCCAGAAATGGCTTTTTCAAGGAATTTTTATTTTCATTTTTTTTTTTTTGTATGCAAAGTTCTTGTTAGTTTTTAGGAACAACAGATAGTCAGGAGGGCTCTTCAGCAGATGATCAACACCTCCCAGAACATCACTGGTACCATCTATAGAGCATCAGCCACATGAGTAAAGTGAGATGTCTGCACAGAAGTATCTGCTGCCCCCTGACAACAGATACAGAAGTGTCTGCTGTTACCTGACAACAGATACAGAAGTATCTGCTGCCATCTGACAACAGATACAGAAGTATCTGCTGCCATCTGACAACAGATACAGAAGTATCTGCTGCTCTATCACCAGGCAACATAGCAGCTTCACTCCACACACTGTGAGACTCCTGAACTCATCCTCAACACTCTTCCCTATCAAAGAGTTGTTATGACTTAATAATTACTAGCATAAAAGAACTACAAACTGCATCAGCCTTTATAAAACTAGTGCAGTGCCTGTAGGAAATATGTATTCCTATAGAAAAGTGGGAGGTTAAGTAGCTTTTTCATGGATGGCCAAATGAGGCTGTGTTTGAAGGTGGGACGTCAGGGATATTTAAGTTTGTTGTGAAATCTGATATTCCAGGGTATAATTGGCTGTTTTTGACTATTTTTGATTTTGCCATTATATTTCACCTTAAAAACTATTTACTTGGTGTCATTATTTTTAGCACAACCTCACATGTGACTGTAGAGTTATTTTTTTATTTTGTGATACTGTATTAACACAATGGACCTAAAATCACAAAAAAACATAAAATTCGAGTAGAAGAAGTTAGATTTCTTTACTGTGAAAACCACAAATATGTTTAACAATCCATTTTGTATTACTTATAATATAAACAACAGTTTATATTTGCATTATATGTGCATACATTTTAAAAATGTACAAAGTTACATCTAACTATTTACATTCAAATGCAGGCAATGCTCATTCAGCAGTCTCCTAATTGTTTTGACTCATTAAACAAAAAAACGACTCCACTACACACTACATAACACACTAACTATACACTCCAAACACGCTAAATGCCACAAATCTCTCAACTTTCAGTATCGCTGTCTACACACCGACCGTCGTTGCCTGTCAATCATCTGCTTACGTCCCTCCCACAACTTCCTGTTCCTCAACAACCAAACTTGCTGCTTGGACACTTTCGTGACAAAAACCCGTTTTTACCGTTTCTTCCTGCACCAGACACAAAGCAAGCGTGACGGCAATGTTCGCGAAAATTTACCCTAAGTCCAGTTTTGGACGTGCCGGTGAGTCCGGTCCATCGCCTCGATCGGGAGGTGGGCTGTGTAGCTAGCAGATAGCAGCTGGCGGCTAGCAGCTAGCTACACACGAACATCCATAGATCTGATTCCACTTTGTTGTCCGCGTGTCTCTGGATCTCCTCAGACCCTAACAGACTCGATCCGGACTCTTTTAGTCTCATTAATCCACAACAGTCAGTTTAGATGCACAGAACAGAACGGGACCGAACCGCCGGCAAAATCCCGGTCCAGCTCGCGCCGCTGCAGGTATAAGTCTGCTTGTTTCTTAAGGTGGGGGGTCGTGGTGGGCTCTGCAGTGATTGGCTCTGGTGCGCGCGTGGCTACGGTGTGCAGTGATTGGCTCTGGTGCGCACGTGACTGTGGTGGCTCCGGTGGACAATGCTCATGGAATTTGTAAGGCATTTATGAAATAATTTATTAACGGTATCATTGCAGTCCAAACAAATGCGAAATAGCACACCCCTGAACCACGCAGCAGCCATGTTGGAACTCTCAGGTCAGTCTGATCCTGATCCGCAGAGATATTTGAGGAACACACACACACACACACACACACACACACACACACACACACAGACAGACAGAGGTTAGTCGCTTTTATAGAGAGATGATAATAAATGAAATAAATAAATGAAATCTTGTAGTAGGGGAAACTGCTTGGAAAAGCTGGTTAACATATATAGGTGTACTGAGCTTCTTGGCCTTTTGTTTAGTGCAGCTTGTAACAGTGCAACAACAAAGAGAAACCTTAACCTGATGACTTCACTGGATGTGAGTCAACCAATAATAGCCCTCTGCACACTGCTGATGAATACAATGTATGTGTGTCAACTCACACTTTGTGCAAGTGACTTCAAGTGTGAAAGGTCAAATGGAGACATGTTGCATGCATGCATCTGTGTGAATTTAAAAGTTACTCTGTCCAAACAGATGAGTTACTTTCACGTCTCCTGATGGCTCTGCTGTCTGACAAGAAGCAAATGCGACGTGACTCTCAGACTTGAGAATCAGAAAGGTTAAAAGTTATGCAAAGGTGAGTGCAGTGGATGTGTTGTTAAAAGGCCAGGCTACTGAGACTAAAGCAACACAATACTAATTTATTGTTGTTATGAAATGCTCTGCCCACTCATCCTCCCATTCACATTCATACACTGATGGAAGAGGCTTCTCAAGCAGAGACACCATAAGCCCATTGACTCTCAATGACCTTGGTCATGAGACTGTGCCTGACTAGGCACATATGATAGCATCACGAAGTGATTGTTATTTGAAAACACTATTTCCCCTCTTCTGCTGACCAATTGTTTGAACTTTTAGGTCTGGATCAAAGACCATACAGTCTCTTGGTTATTTCTGTATAAATGATTTTAAAGCAGATCATATGGTAATTATCTTTACAGCTGAACCTTACAAATAATAATAGAATACCAACCTGATTCCAAAACAGTTGAGACACTGTGTAAAACTTAAATGAATCCAGAATGCAATCATTTACAAACTGTGTTCCTTACAGCCGTTTTTTCAAAATATAAATGTTTTCTGCCAGGCTTGTCACAAAATCGTTCTCCTGCATTTCACTATTCTTGCAATGCGCCCGTATCTTTCTCCAATGAATGTCTTGCTCCAAAACATTCAGCGCTGACCTGAAAGCGTCAGCTTCCTCGCATATGTTAGCAAATGTGTGGTTCTTGCCTTGTAATTGCAGATTAAGGTGATTCAGATGAGACATGATTGGTGGATCCTACACAAAGACAGTGTTTTTTAAATCACAACAAGGTGATGGCATGTCAAACTCTGAAATTCTTGGGCTTTTTGGCCCTTCAGGCTGGATAAAATGATACAGGCTCATTGCGCTAGCCACGCATCCTCTCAAACACACCGAACATCATTATGCAGCAAACAATCTGGTCACAAGGCGAGTCTATGGCTTCTGCTTTCTTCAAATCGGTGAGAAGACTAGAAAAACAGTCCAACTTCCACTTTTCTTGTTGCCATGATCGCGGAAAAGGGCACCTGCTTGGTTGTTGCTCCACACCCCTTCTTTTTGGTTTTCTTATCTTGACTTAAAATTTCGCCAGCCATATCAATCGCACACGTCCATTCAGCTTCTTAGCTTAAGCAAGAGTCCAAGCAACATGCAACGATTGAGCTGTTGTGCTGTCCTGTGCAGATGTTGACGTACACGTAGCGGCTGTATCTGTATTTGTGACTTTTAAGGGGGGTAACACACATAACGATAATCGGGCTGATTTTGCTCCGATTTTACCCCTTCCTGACCACGGAAGATTATCTTCTGTCTCATAAGATTATCCTATACGATTATCCTGTGGTCTGTGGTGTGTTAAGAGTCAAATTTGTCCCGATAATTTGCTCGGAAATGGGTCGCGGCCGACAATCATAAATGTTAAACTTGTTCAATATTTACGATGAAAAATCTTCGTGTGTGGGGAACACTGACGATTCCTGAGTCACTACTCCATGAAATGTGACGTAAAATGCAACGTAGCCAACCAGCTGACTGAGGAATATGGAAGCGGACATAAATAAAAACAGCGGTGAGATCTAACTTTTCCTATGGGGGTGTTTGAATTAGCCTTTTTAATGTTTTTAATGGGACAGCAATAGTCCGAGGACCACCATCATTCCCTCTTCTATGTCTTCCATGTCTTTCATGTTTTCAAACGTTTATTTACTCTTTTTTATAAACAGTCTATGCTCTTTTCCGTTTATGAAGAGCCCGTTGACGCTGGGGTTGCTGCCATTGTTTACTGGAGATCACGTTTGATCACGCGATATTTCTGGCTCGGAGCACTAGATTCTAGATTGGCCGTGAGACAGATAATCTTTATGTGTGTGGTGTCCTGTGCTGAGAATATTGGAGCACACCACACACAGTACGATCAAAGCTGATTTTTTAATCTTCATGTGTGGGGGCTCTACAGATAAAAAATCTCTTAAGATTTGTGTGTACCCCCCTTTGCTAATATAAATTCAACTTAGCTGGTGACTGGCGCTAGCTAGTCTGTGACTGTCATACGCAGACGAGCACTAAGGTTAAGCACTCTTTACGCAATGTCATTGGTCGAAGGAGAGTGTACAGTGTGAATGAGATCAAAAACAGAGCAGCGCGCACTTTATTTAGCACGTTGTGCGCTAAATTTAAGATGTTATTATGACAGCTGTGTTTCAAGTAAGTGCCAATGGGTCATGTGGGGCCAGAACTTTGTCTCTTGTGGGCTGGACCTGGCCCATGATCGCCAGTTGCCAGGCATGTGCACACATAAGGCCCAAGGGGTGCTTGAGCCCCTGCCCTTTTTACCTCTTATTAAAAGTGCCCTTTTTTTGTGTTTTTTTTAATTAATAAATAAATTCCTGTTGTGCAAAGGGATGTAAAAAAACGGCGGTATAAAAAAACCACGGTTATCTACCGTACGCATTTCGTACGTAATATGGTGTTGTGTGTGTTGAGCATAAAGCCGCTTCTCTGTCCGCTCTGTCTCTCGCAGAGGAGAGAGAGAGAAGCCGCTGCCTTGGGAATTCCACCAGCACATAGATGAGATGTGACACTGAGTGGTACAGTAAGAGATCGCACTTTGTGCATTGGAAGCACTTATTTTAACAGAAGATGTCTGTTTTGTATAGCTACCTCTGTAAAACAGGAAGCACACACTTTATTTTTTTATATTTTTTTTATTCATTTTTACAAAAGTTGTAGCATATTCCTTTTGTAAAGCTACAGAACTTGTTTGACTCATCAGTGTTTTGTAAGTTTGAGCCATGTGTTTATTAAGGTCTGAAATAAAACAAGATGAGAACTTAAATATTCCCAGCACTTTCTTTGATGTAGTATGCTGCTTATCATAGGAAGTAATAAGAAATGACTCTTTACATTAAGGTAGTAGCCTAGTGAGAACAGGGTGTTGGGGGAATCACTTTTTTTTAAACGTGCCGCATAATCAAGGATTTTTTCCCGCAACAATCACAAAAAAACTCTGTGTTTTTCTGGAAGGACTGACAATACATTGCAGTATACGCCTCCAACAAGAAACCGCCATCAAAAAGCCACAAATAATGCTCAGAACAGCACCAAACTTAAGCAACAGTACAAATAGAGTCTCAGCACATAGTCCGGGGCATTAAAACTCTACTAATTTAGCTGGATTTCTACTGAAAAGCTGACAAAATTTACCTCTCTTCTGCAGCAGCTTCCTGTTTACGGCACTCATGGGCCACAGTTTATTTCAGAATTGTGCGAGTGCAGCTGGAAGTGGTGATTTCAGCACCACGGATAGCGCATGTAAAAAGATTAGACAAACGTTTAAATGTGTTTGCTGCAAGCGAAAATATACTACATAATAAATGAAGATAGTGACATAGGCCTATTAGCAATAAAAAACAATGAGTTGTGTGAGTGCGGCCAGTGAGCGGACGGCAGTGTTTGATGTAGGAAGTAATGTTAACTTGAAAATCAATTTCGGAACAGCAGTGTTTAATTTCGGAACAGCAGTGTTTAATTTCGGAACAGCTGTGTTTTGGGGGGAGGGTCTGAACAGCGGAGTTTCGGAGTGGGGGTGTTTCGGAATGGAGGGGTTTCGCAATGGAGGTGTGTCGGAATGGAAGGCTGTCCCCTAACTCTTCGTCACATTTCTGCCCGAAAAACACCATCTGTCACCAGCAAAAACCTTTAACTCACTCAAGTGGTTGTGTTGATAGAAATCACCGCAATGGTCAGCCCTCCCGACAGAGATTTCAGTGAACTTTCCACCAGAAAACAGCCTCCGTCCCCGCAAGTGACAGAGTCACGCAGCGACCTGTTTACTGATGGTGATTATGTAATAATGTCATTTAGCGGGTTCTCAATCACTACACATTATAAACGGTCTGCTGGTTTAGATTGACAGGGGGGACACCTGAGAAACAACCCGACGTCATCATTTGCCACTAACCAGATCGAGTCTCTGCTGGTGTATGATCGCCAGGCTCTTTTGAATCTTCGACATAATGTCGGAGAGTTACGTGCATTTAAGCATAGTGGGCAGAAAACTGTGCCCCCTCTACTAGCGGGGATCCCGACTCACCTGTGCCGGGCCTCTGCTCCACCTCCTCGGTGGAAGCGTCCCCGCCGCCACGGCAAACGCGGCGGCCAGCTGGTGAAGCTGAAAGTCTGGCTGGCACAATCTTCGTCCATTTCCCGGACAAGACATGGACGTATTCATCCCTTCGCCGTGCCTTGGCGTTTCCTGGACCCCATCGATGCCTGCCTCGTACCTGTCGCCGGCTCGTTTGAGGGACTCCGGCCCCGCCGCTCCTGCCCCCCTTGGCTTTCCCCGGCTCCTGAGGACACTGCCACGGGCTTCGCGACTTGCCGAACTGAAGCCCCCGGCTCCCGCCAGGTTCGGCCTGGTGAACGCCAGATCACTGGTAAACAAAACGTTTATCCTGAGGGACTTTTTCAACTCCCGTGGCCTGGACTTCCTCTGTGCGACAGAGACGTGGATCGGTGCCGGTGAGTGCAGCCCCCTGATCGAACTTCTACCGCTGTTCTTATTTAAACTCCCCGCGGTCGTTGGGTTGTGGAGGAGGGACGGCGACTGTTTATAAAAACGGTTTTAATTGTAGGCAGCCCGCTGTCTCATCCTCTTTTTCCAGCTTTGAAGCAAATGTATTTGAGGTGGGTCGCTCCGACCTGGTGCTGTGTGCCGTCATCTACCGACCGCCCAAATACAATAAAGACTTCCTAAATGACTTCTCTGATCTTCTGGCTGAAATTATGCCAAAATATGATCGTGTCCTCCTTGTAGGGGATTTTAACATTCATGTGTGCTGTTCTGATAAACCGTTGGTGAAGGACTTTTTAAGCCTTATTGACTCTTTTAATTTGGAGCAGTGTGTGTGTTTTAGTGTCTTGCTTGCAGCCCCTAGTGGGCATTAGTGGTAGTGCCCTGAATTGGTTTAGATCATATCTTGAGGGAAGATCTATGTGTGTACGCCTTGGTGGCTCTGAGTCCCGCTCTGCTCCGCTGTCATATGGGGTTCCACAGGGTTCAATTTTAGAGCCTCTGCTTTTCTCGTTGTATCTGCTTCCCCTGGGTTCCATCCTGAGAAAACATGGCATCTCCTTTCATTTTTATGCTGACGACAGTCAGATTTATGTGCCGCTGAAAAAGAAAAACACCTGTCTGAAACCACTTCTTTTATGTCTTGAAGACATTAAAGCATGGATGTCACTGAACTTTTTAAAATTTAATGAAAAAAAGACAGAAGTGATGATTTTTGGTCCGAGCAGCTCTAGTGAACCCCCCCCTGTTGACTTGGGCCCTTTGGCGCACTATATGAAGCCAACAGTCTCAAACTTGGGTTTTAAGATGGACAGTGATTTTAAACTGGACCGGCAAATTGGTGCAATAGTGAAGTCCAGCTTCTTTTACCTGAGGCAGCTGGCAAAGGTGAAACCCATTCTTGCACAAAAGCACTTTGAAACTGTAATCCATGCCTTCATTACATCTCGGCTGGATTACTGTAATGCACTTTATTTTGGAGTCAGCCAGTCCTCCCTCACACGTCTCCAGTTAGTCCAGAACGCTGCTGCTCACCTCCTAACTGGAGCACGTAAGAGGGAGCACATTACTCCCATTCTGGCCTCCCTCCACTGGCTGCCTGTGCATTTTAGAGTTCATTTTAAGATTCTTTTATTTGTTTTTAAATCTTTAAATGGTCTCGCCCCGCCTTACCTCTCTGAGCTGCTCCAACCGTACGCTCCTGCCCGGTGCCTCAGGTCAGCTGACCAGCTGCTCTGGAGGTACCGAGGTCTAAGTGGAAGCTCAGAGGGGAAAGAGCCTTTTCCATTGCCGGTCCCAAACTTTGGAACGCCCTCCCGCTCCCTGTCAGACAAGCCCCCTCACTGTCCATTTTTAAAACGTATCTTAAAACCCATTTTTATTCCTTGGCTTTCAACCCAGCTTGAGACTCTGCTGTTGTCTAGTGTTTTAATGTCTTATTGCTTTTATTGTTTTTATTGTTTTAACATTTTTATTGTTTTATTGTTTTTTTATTTATTTTACTCTATTTGTTGTTTCCTATGTTTTATGTTTCATGTTCTATTTCTTTTCATGTACAGCACTTTGTTCCAGCTGCGGCTGCTTAAAGCGCTTTATAAATAAAGTTGAGTTGAGTTGAGTTGAGTTGAGTTGAGTTGAGCATTATTTGTGGCTTTTTGGTGGCGGTTTATAGTTGGATCCATTTACTGCAGTGTATTGTTGTCGTGAGGTAGTTTCTGAGGTTGCTAAAGCTATGTGAGCTAGCGCTCTGCAAACTTTATCTCTCGAGGGGGGGGTCCTACTCGGTGTCACGGTGTGTTACAACATGGATTAAACTTACAGCTGAATATCCCTTTAAGGCCTGAAAAAAATGTGGTACTTCCCTTTTCCTGACTTTGAGCCCCTGCCCGTCTATAATCATGTGCACGTCCCTGCCAGTTGCGGTTCATTGGTACACACGCCAGCATTTAGGCATTCAGTCTTTGTGGTAAGCTAGAACCACTGTAGTGAATCCAGAGAAATAAAAAAGATCTGGGTAAAATAGTAGA
The DNA here is from genome assembly GCF_900880675.1 of Sparus aurata. Classification (NCBI taxonomy): domain Eukaryota; kingdom Metazoa; phylum Chordata; class Actinopteri; order Spariformes; family Sparidae; genus Sparus; species Sparus aurata. The sequence continues at coordinate 2,104,296 of NC_044206.1, forward strand.
CAGGCACACAGTGAAAACACAGATATAGAGGAAGAGATGACGTTTCATCCATTAGTCCACCAGAAAAACTCAGTCCACAGATAGATAATAGGGGGAGATCTAATTTGCATGAAAACATATGTATACTGTAATCTAGTAAAATAAGGATATTCATGTTACTTAAACCAAATACAGGCAAACCAGGGAGGGCAGACCAGATTCTGTTAATCTCTGTGCTTGTCCCCTCCAGTCTCCACCCCTACTTCTCTCATGTACTGTTCATGGCAACAAAGTGTTTTGGTGTATAAAAGTGCTGCCTTCAATGACACGGCTTCACCCGCTATTACAATGATTTACTCTGGACAGGCTTGAGGATCTAATTGAAAGAAAGATATTTTCAAACCTCATTCAACACCGTGTTGTAAATTCACTACAATGGTCACAAATTTAGAGGAAAATGGCCTTGGCCGTGCAAAGTTTTGTCTCCACTGGGTGATGTGAACAATGGAGGCAAGCAGACGCTCTTTAGCATGAGGAGAGGAGGCAAAGTTCAGAATAGTTCATTCACATGGTTCGAGGGATGGACCCGTGCGGATAGGATGGCCGGACATAAAGGTGTCAGCTACAATTTACTATTACAATTTGGCCATTAAACTGAAACTCTCATTGACAGTGACTTACAATGAGTACAACAGTTCAGCATTTGTGGATCCAATAATCGCAAGAAGCACAGTAATAAACAAGGGCCAGGGACAACAGCACAATGCTAAGAAGTTGAAGTGGAGTGGAGGAAGCCTGGGTGTAAATCAGAAGGGCACCAGAAAGAGAAACAACATGTGAAAGAGGCCAAAGCACATCTCCCAGTACACCATTTGCCTGTAGAAACACTGGTTCTCATTTAGCAAGCCGAGTGAAGTTTTCTATAAAGTGTTGCATAAACATGCAGTCAAAATTTGCTGCACTGATTAGACTGAAAACATTGTAGTACATACACCATCATCCATTCATCCACCTAGACCAGTACTTCTCAAACAGTGGGGCGTGTCCCCCTGGGCGCGGTGAGTTGTCGGGGGGCCGTGACAGGCAGGGCAGGACGCGAAGGTCTATTTCCACTGGATACGTCTGCCCTGCCAGTGAAGCTGATAGGTTTCACTTTAGGCCACATTTACACATAGCCGAGTATTTAGAGAAACTAATATTTCCCCCCCTCCTTTTTTCAATAATAACATCATGCACACAATCGATGCACACATCGCTTTCAAAAAAGTTGTCATTTACATCAACGACGGTGTATTTATATACACCGTCGAGCGCCATTATAACTATGCCAAACCTATGGGCGGCAGTGATGGGGAGAAGGATAAAGCCATGCAAGCCAATCAGAATCCTCAGAATCGACAACAACGAATAACACGAGCGACTTCCTGTTCCTTTCAAAACAAATATGCCGCGAGGTTTGTTTGTGTGGACAGACAGATAGGGCGCTCACATGACGTTAAGCATTTTCTGGCGCATAATGTGACGTTTGAGAACCTAAAACCCTGTTTCTCTCAGTTGACACGGCAAAACATATAACTGGCATTATCAGAAATCTCCACTTTTTTAGAAATAATCGTTTTCTGTGATAAAAACAGGGTTTTCGTGTAGATGAGACTCAGAACCGCAGGGAAATATCTGCATCTTCCCATGGTGTAAATGGGGCCAGTCTGTGTTAACTTCCGGCAGGTCCGCTGTGCTGTGGATCCGCTCCGTCCCAGCTCCAGCAGTCCAGAGCCCTCCGGAACAGATACACAAGACTTCTATATCTGGCCGATGCCGGAGCACGACGCAGCACTTCTGCTTATCCTTCGGTCGGGAACTATGGGGCAGGAAATATGACAATGCCTACATAGACCTTGGGTTTACCATGAACACGGTCGGAAATGAGGAAAGACCTATTTGTGTTTTATGCCTAAAAACTCTGGCAGTGGACAGCATGAAATCATTTTGATAATCAGGTGACTGTATGCAGAATGCTGCAACTCATACAGTGGTTTATACAGATAAATAAATAAATATTATCAGGTACTCAATAGTATTTCAATTCAGGGGGGGCATGAAAAAAATTCTGTCTTCTGACCTAGACCAAGGCCCAACAGTTTCCATCTGCGCAGACACCTAAATATAGATGTCTTTAGCAGGATCCATGCAGTATTCCCTGAGAACATAACAGAAAACACTTAACTCACTTATCACTTATCTCTCACTGTCAAGACAGTGAAAAAATTCCTGGATCTGTTCCTTTATCTGGATCAGCACCAAAAGTTGTCTCTCCTGGGCTAGGACCCAGCCTCCATCCAAGTTTCTTAGAAACCCATTCAGCAGTCTTTGTGTAATCCTGTTGACAAACCAACCAACCGACAAATACACAGACACAGATGGAAACATCAGCTCCTTGGTGGAGGTGATAACCAGGTCACACAGGACATGAGAGAGGCTTTTTACATGCACTTACTCACAGTTCATTATGTCATTCCACATAACATTTTCAAAGACATTTGAGGTCTTATATACATCTACAGTATGGAGCGAAGGTATTACTAAAAAGTATGTCACTTTATTTATAAATGGTCAGCTGTCGAATTATGAAAACTTTCTTGAAGAGAAATATTTCCTGGTTACATTTAAAGAATTCAGCTTCGTATTTTAGTCCATATCCAGCGGTATATTAGTCTCAATCATAAACTAGCAAAAGAAATACGAGATTCCCAGATTGGTGTACACTCTTTATATATATCGTATTTCTATGATGAGCATCAAATACACAAACAGACTTCAAAATAATGTATTCACAGAACAAGGACAATAACATTGGAACTGTCATTTTACTGACATTAATGGACACAAAGTGTGCCTGGTTCCTTTTAGATTACCATAGCAAAGTAAGAGAATTACATACTACATAAAATATATCCACGAACATGAATATCTCAAGCTGGTTACTCATATTGGAAACACTCATAAATACATACTATAGAAAACAACATACGTAATTTCCACTGATGACATGTGTAATATTATATTACCGATTTTGTAATGATTTTAAGGCATTATTGTGAATCTTTTTATTTTATTAGGGAGATATATCCATAAAGTGAAATGCATTAATCAGCCCCATCCTTTAAAGTTTGGACTGACATTGATTGTTATTTTGAATCTTTTAATCTGGTGACCAATAAAAAAAACATTTCAGTAACGAATACTGTCAAAGACAGTGAAAAAATTCCTGGATCTGTCCCTTTATCTAGATCAGCACCAAAAGTTGTCTCTCCTGGGCTAGGACCCAGCCTCCATCCAAGTTTCTTAGAAACCCATTCAGCAGTCTTTGTGTAATCCTGCTGACAAACCAACCAACCGGCAAATACACAGACACAGATGAAAACGTCTGTTCTATTTCTGTACATATTCATTTAACTCTGCCTTTGCCTGTTGTTACTTTTGTTGTTTTTAAAGTATTTGGCCTTTTAGGTTTATTGATAGAACAGCTGAAGACTGGGACAGGAAACAGGATGAGAGAGAGGGGAGTGACACGCAGCAAAAGGCCCCAGGTCAGGAGGCAAACCCAGGTCCGCTGCAGCGAGGACAAAGAGTTTGCACATGGGATGCATGCTCTACCAACTGAGCTAAACAGCGCCCCTCTTTTGTTCACTGTCACTTATACATTGAACTGACTTACAGTAAAGTACTTTTTTAGAAATGACTGTTAGTTCATGTGACCAGTAGAAGAGCAGGAGCGCCACGGCCCACAGAATCCCTGCCCCTGCAATATTTGTCTGTTTACAGTAAAGACCAAACTGGGACTGAGAGACTGGGAAGCACAAAGACCAAGTGAGGATCACAAAGCAAGAGTACGATGAATCCATCACACCTCTTACCTTTTTGTTTGTTTACTAGCATACAGCTGATCTCTCGACCACCTACACCACCTCCACCACCTACACTACCTACCACTCTACTGTGTTAACAGTGAGATGTTCACTGACCGCCGCAGCATTTGTTACCCTAAATGTGAGCATGAATCTTATCTCTGACCACACAGTGAACATGCTACTGGCCTACTTCCTTTAGGTTCAGTGCCCTGAAACAAAACTAATCAGTTTGAACTCTGTTTCACCCTCTGTCAGCTCATCTGCCAGGGTCATCAGCCTTCTGCTTTGCTTTCCCTCCTTCTATGGATTCCAGATTTCCTACTATTTTCCCTTTTTCCCTCCAACTTATTGATTCTGTAAGCATAATGGAATGTGTGAGTGCGCTTGTGTGTGTCAGGACCACCCATCCTCTGTGTGTAGAGAGTAAATATATTAACTGTCATCAGCAAATCTTCACTGGTGATTCCAAATAAACCACAGAGAGCTGCTGTTTATCTCCTCACAACTTCATTAAACCTTTTGTTTGCATGATATTCTAATATTCTGTGATTTCAGATCATCATGACTATTGCAGAAAACATTTATTTATGTATGATGGAATGAATTGTCCCAACTTAGCATGAAGACTTGGAGCAGGGGGAAACAGAGCCTGGTTCTGTCAGAATCAGGAACAAGTACTTCACCAACACCCCACCAGCAGCTCAAAAACTCACTGAGTGGCATGTTGAATCTGTTTTTTGATCAGCACCCAGAACAATACATGACCATGCTGGAGCTGAGTCTTGACCGAGACAAAAATCTTAACCTGTGCTCAATGACCACAAATGGGTTTGTGAAGATGTATTTCCTGCTTGTCATGTTTTGTTTTTTAAGGAGCACTCCACCTATTTGGCATTGCATATGTATGACCCCCCAAACAGATGCAACAGGCTAGGATACTGTCTTTATTCCACACATCCTACATTGTTAGAGGCTAATGCCCAAATTACCCACAATTCAACCCAACCATCAATACTTGAGATGAGCATGTTATTAATGTAGCTTTGAGTTGCTAACCTTTAGCAAAGTTAAGCTACGGCCACTATATAGCAAATCTATCTATAAAGCTTAAAGGTTCCATGTAGGTCAAGTGTCTGATGTGAGAACACGTGAAGATATGGTGGAAGCTGATTGGCTGGTCGTTTAATTCTGCATAGAGCCAGCCAGACATTTCTCCTGCTGCCAGTCGTGATGCTGAACCAGGTCAACATGACTGCAGCTCTCTGGTTTACACAGACGTTAATCTTTTCCACTCACTAAAGAAGGTAAAGAAGAGAACTTCTCAAAATGTCAACATTATGTTTACTCAGTGTGATTCAACCCTTTAATTAAAAAAAAAAAAAAAAGACAAAAAAAACAAAAACCCACGATTCTCCACAAAACAGTTTTATTAAATAAAAAGCCCAAACATCATAACATCAGTCACTTAAATAAATTGGGTTAAGACAAAGTTATATAAACAGACTCTACATTACATATGTACATCAACCTATAGATACACCTCTGAGCTGATTAAAGTGTTCCATGTCTGTGTATAGTGCCTCTTGTTTAGTTTGCTCATATTAAAAAAAAAAGTATATACAGTCCAATGTATTAAGTCATCTACAATATGTACAGTTTGTGTCATGCCATAAAATTCACATGGACTCAAGACCAGAACATCAGAATCACAAACACTTTCAGTTCATGTGTAAATGCAGTCTTTGATTTGTTTCTTGAAAGCACCCGAGTGCTTCTCACAACTTCCCAGGTACCTTGATTAAACTGAAGCTTCTCTGTGGATTCAGAGATCAAACACAGATGATACCTCTACATTGTTCTAAGGGAACCCAGCCCCTGTTTAATTTTGTTCATAGCTGGTAAACTTGGTTGGCAGATTGTCCACAGGATAGACAGTAGGTCCTGTTTTCATAGTGGGGGGCCCATTTAAAAGAGTCCAGTGACACTTTGTGACCACTTCCACCAGGAAGATCTTCAACAGGACCTTAGCAAACTCCTTCCCCACACACATCCTGGAGCCCCCTCCAAACGGGATGTACTGAAACCTGGAGGAGTCGCTGGAGGGTTTGCTCATGAAGCGTTCTGGCTGGAAGTCTTCCTTGTTGGGAAAGATCTCTGCCACATCGTGGGTGTCACAGATGCTGTAGATGACGTTCCAGCCTTTGGGAATTTGGTAACCCTGAAGTGGTGAGGGGAAATAATCAGTGAGCAGACAGATATATACACAAGTTTACAGTTGTCACTGCAACTCATCTACAAATTTATGGAGTTCAGAGGGATCTTTGTCAACTTACGTTGAGCTCAAAGGTCTTGAGGGCCACTCTGAAGCCTCCTGGGACAGGAGGGTTGATCCTCAGAGTCTCTTTAATGACACAGCCTGTGTATTTCAACTGTTCCAAGGACTCGATGTTCAGACTCTGGAGGTCCATACCCTGCGCCTCCTGAAGACACATACAGATAGGCTTGTGAGCAGAGGCAGAGACTTTATGAACTTGTGTGTAGCTGAGCAGATTCATCCCACTGGATTCATGTTTTACACCAATTAGTGTTACTAACAAAGCTTCAACGTGGATTATCTCTGTGAGTGCTGTACCAAATATTTAAAAAAAAGAGAACACCAATTATATTAATGTAATCTCATCTTCATCTGCAACTGAGCTCAAATACCAGGCTGGAATTAAATGGACACAAACATGTGTCAACGCTCACAACATGTGAATGAGTTGGAATTTGAGTTATAAGAGTTATAAAAGAAGCGTCCAACTATTGAGTACAGCCCTCATACCAACCCCATACTGTTCAATTCAAAAAACTTTATTTGTTCCGGGTCAATTAAAGACTGTGTTTTAACACATGAAGACAATCACAGCAGATATCACCAGGCCCCCTTTCTAAAAAGCTACACACTCCTCCAGTTTTGGGCCAGGTTCACTCTGCAAGGTCAAAAATGGTCTTTTCTTACACGATGAAGTATGATTGTTAATTTGATCAATTTTTCAAAAATTAACACATAAATTAGATGAATGCAGAGGTGCATCAGTCTGTTGTCATGGTGACTGATCAGCTAAACAAATGTCAGACAGCAATATTTAAAGGGTTGAAAAACAACTTCAAGACGCCACAGTTACACAGTATAAAGTACCTTGTCCATCAGTTCCTGCCTCAGTCTTTCGACAGCTTCAGGGTTGAGGCCCAGGAACATCAGCAGAGAGGTGGCTGTGCTGGCCGTGGTTTCATGGCCCCCGAACAGCAGCTCTGTAGCAGACTCTTTAATGGCCTGGAGACACAAATGTAGACGCACTATTAGTTTAGGCCCAAACGAAACCATGGCTTATAGGAAGGAAAGATGTGATGACATCATGTGACTACCTGCATGCTGAAGGGTTCCCCATTCTTTTTGCTGCTGTCTATGAGCTGCTGCAGAGCGTCTCTGTGTTTCGATTCCTTGTCTGACTCTTGCACCTTCTTCTTGATGTTCTCCTCTATCTTTGAGTGGATGAAGTTTCTCGCCTTCAGACCCTGGAGGACAGTAAAATGGTAGGAGAAGGGAGGGACGTAAGAAGAGCAGAGGAGAAACACAAGGAAACAAGATGAATCAGACTGGACATATACATGATCCAGTTTATGAACATGCAGACACATTTTAATGCTACTTTGTTCTGACTTAAAGGACTACGCCAACATTTTGAAGGCTTTAGCACATTTACTGGCAGCCATGAGCTCACGTCATTGTATTATTGTCAAAATCTGATTCAACACTGTAAATATAATGGAATTGTTTTACTGTTGATGTCAGTGTTCTATTAAATATGGTTGCCTATATGCTGCAACATGCAAAATCCCGTTCAACTCTGCATCAGTTTATGCAACTCTGTATTCATATCCAACAGTAATGCATCTAAACGTGTCTCATTATTTTGCATTTTGAGTCACATATTTCCGTCCTGAAACAGAAAGTGTTACGTTTTTCTCTCTTACCCTGTACAGTCCGCTGAAAGGCACATCGATGGGCAGCGAGAACAGATTCTTGATCATTTCTTCAAAAGCCTCCACGAGCTGCTGCTCGTCAGTCTTGATCTGCTCCGGCTCGAAGCCCAGGAGGATCCTCATGGCTATGCGGAACATCAGCCGCTTCATCTCCAGATAGACCAGCACGCAGGAGTCCTTAGCCAGCCACTCCTTCACTGCAGCCCGCACCTCCTCCTGGATGACGGGGATGTAGAGCTCCAGAGCCTCCCTGGAGAAGGCCCGCATGATGGCCTGGAGAAGGACAGGAGGTAGGTGAGATTTATGGAAACAAGGTGTATCATCTAGTATCATTTTCTATCCAATTATCCACTGGGGATAGAGCAGAGTAGAGTTGTCTCAGTGCACTGCACAAATGTCCTCATAATCTGCCTGGAATCAGCCCTTCAGGTGTCTCAGAGCAACTTAAACCACCTGCCAGAACATGAAGAGGTTTCTCCCTGTTTCAGTATAAATCTACTGATGATGCTTTACTTGAAACAAAGAGAGTTTTAACCTGCGTTACTGTGTAAACATGCAACAAAAAGTCTAGAAAATCCTATCCTTGAAAGTTGAGACAGGCTGAAGTCAACTAACTCATCTACTAACATGTTTCACTTTCTTTAAAGTCCAATGAACACAAATGGTGGTGACTGATTATCAGACATGGCAGTGACGACACTACTTATTAAATCAACTGTGGTAGTCGTTGTGCTCCTTGGTGTAAATTAAGCAAGCTGGAGAAATGAGACACATGTGCTCCTCCTGTCCAGACCCGAGTCCTCCTGTCCTGTCCTGTCCTTACCGGACTCCGCAGCAGAGTCCGTCCCGTAGGACGCTGTCACACCGCTCACCTTTTTCTTGGTCTTGTGTTGGGCTCCGTGCACATTGGACAGCGTGTCCGATCCCAGGATCGTGCGCACAGATGCGGGCCACTGAGCGGACACGAGCCGGTGCTCTCCCAGCAGGATCTGCCGGACATTATCCGCTCCGGTGACGCGCACCGTGGGGTTCCCGAAGAGGTGTGTGCGGTAGATGTAGCCGTACTTCTGGCGCTTCATCCGCAGGAACTTTCTCCTCTGCACAGTCACACACAAACAGCAGGAGTTATCGGAGAGCTGGAGATTTGTGCCTTCACACATTATCATTACAAACCACTGTCTAGTCTGCCAACGTTAACATTAATCAATAGGTTGCTACAGATTATCTCAAAGTGTTAAAATCGACATTAACCATGTCAGAAGCGATCGGAGACACAGCGGACCGTCTGTGACCCTGTGAGCCTCACGGTCCCCCAGCACAACCACAAAGAACAGCAAAAACAACGTAACACATCATCCGTGTCCACGTGAGGACACCGGGCATCGCCAGGTGTTTCCGTGTGTCAGCTGACTGTCCGAGCGTTTACCTGGAGGATGAGCTGCAACGTCTCTCCGATGAAGGGTAAGCCCATGGACCCGGGGGGCAGCGGGCTGGGACAGCTCGGGTCTCTGCCTCGGATCATGTAAACCTCCCACAGCTTCAACGCCACCAGAAAAAGCAGGATGGGAAGCACGATAGTGCAGAGGAAGGTGGCCAGCAGTGTGCTCAGAGCCATGCTGCTGCGTGTTGTCTGAGAGGTGGTGCTGCTCAGGTGAAGCTCTGTCAGTGTCGGAGCCTCCTGGCTGCTCTTCCGCCACTTTTATAGGCTGCCAGGGCTGCGGGCAGCCGGTCACCTTCTCCTCCCTCAGATAAATTAGTTCACTCAAAGTTCATCTTTAATTGTGGGTGTCGCTCGGCCCCGCCTCCGGCCCGGCCCGGCCCGGCTCACTCGCCTCACCATTTGTTCACAGGCCGCATCTTTAATCCTGCCTCCTGTTGCACGCAGACAATCCGCGGCGTATTTCACTGAGAAAAGGTGAAGACTCCCTCCGAGACAATGGGAGCGCGTCCCAAGACGCCTTTGTTGGCAATAAGCCGACTAGTTTACACACTCATTAGCTCGGCTTAAATTCCGCTGCAGGATCAGGAGTCATGCCTGCAGGGCGGCCCGCATTGCACTCAGCAGCAGAAAGCTTTGAGCAGCACATTTCAGCTACTTCACAGGACGGAGGAGCTGAAGAATGTCTTAATCCCTCCGCCTGTGGCTTTACTGCTCCTTCACTACAGTCTGCAGTTTGTCTCTGCAGTCTGCAGTTTGTCTCTGCAGGCTTCAGTCTGTCTCTACAGTCTGCAGTTTGTCTCTGCAGGCTTCAGTCTGTCTCTGCAGGCTTCAGTTTGTCTCTACAGTCTGCAGTTTGTCTCTGCAGGCTTCAGTCTGTCTCTGCAGGCTTCAGTCTGTCTCTACAGTCTGCAGTTTGTCTCTGCAGGCTTCAGTCTGTCTCTGCAGGCTTCAGTTTGTCTCTACAGTCTGCAGTTTGTCCCTGCATGCTTCAGTCTGTCTCTACAGTCTGCAGTTTGTCCCTGCATGCTTCAGTCCGTCTCTACAGTCTGCAGTCTGTCTCTACAGTCTGCAGTCTGTCTCTACAGTCTGCAGTCTGTCTCTGCAGGCTTCAGTCTGTCTCTGCAGGCTGCAGTCTGTCTCTGCAGGCTGAAGTTTGTCCCTGCATGCGTCAGTCTGTCTCTGCAGGCTGCAGTCTGTCTCTGCAGGCTGAAGTTTGTCCCTGCATGCGTCAGTCTGTCTCTGCAGGCTTCAGTCTGTCTCTAAAGTCTGCAGTTTGTCTCTGCAGGCTGCAGTCTGTCTCTGCAGGCTTCAGTTTGTCTCTGCAGGCTGCAGTCTGTCTCTGCAGGCTTCAGTCCGTCTCTACAGTCTGCAGTTTGTCTCTGCAGGCTTCAGTTTGTCTCTGCAGGCTTCAGTCTGTCTCTGCAGGCTTCAGTCTGTCTCTGCAGGCTTCAGTTTGTCTCTGCAGGCTGCAGTTTGTCCCTGCAGGCTTCAGTCTGTCTCTGCAGGCTTCAGTTTGTCTCTGCAGGCTTCAGTCTGTCTCTGCAGGCTTCAGTCTGTCTCTGCAGGCTTCAGTTTGTCTCTGCAGGCTGCAGTTTGTCTCTGCAGGCTTCAGTTTGTCTCTGCAGGCTGCAGTTTGTCCCTGCAGGCTTCAGTCTGCCTCTGCAGGCTTACATCTGATTGGATTTGTACTTGAATGTACGCTGCTATCATAATTTCTATCTCAGTAGGACACGGGCAGCTGACCGTGTTCAGGTCCAGCCTCTGATCCACAAGGAGACTTTAACCCTCCTCTCTTATAAAATGATAAAATGATATCACTGACTGAGTTCAAACCTGGGTCAGCAGGGACACGAAGGATGTGCGCGCACACAAACACGCACGCAAGGTTATCCCCGGGCTACGCCGCCTGAAAAGTAAACAGAGCAGATTCGAGACAGAGCCGGGACACCAGAACCTAGTCAACAGAGTCCAGTCATCCTTACTGTGCATTTGTTTTTTACGACTTGCAAAACGTCAGAAAGTGTCTGTGTGTGTGCCCGTGAACTGTGTGCATGTGTGTGTGTGTGTGTGAGAGAGTTTGTGTGTGTGTGTGAGAGAGCGAGAAAGAGAGAGAGAGAGAGAGGGAGAGTGTGTGCTTGTGTGTGTCAGTGACAGTGAGACAACTTGGCTGCTGCTGCTACAACAACACATTACATGGATAGATGTGTGTGTTCTGGCTGACTGTGAGCACCCTGAGGTTCACCCCAGTGCGAGGGCACGGCAGCTATCACTGTTCCAGTCACACAACAGCCCGGACACATGATCTGATCTCCTAAAAGCAGCTAACAGTCTCCCTCTGACTGTTAGCTGCTTGCAGCAGGACTGCAGATACCATGAGGACACTGGAGACATGCTGTCTGTGTTTGTTCTTGGACTGTCAGGGTTTGTGGAGTGAAAGCTACAGTCTACACTGAACAACACAGTGTGTTTTAAAGTCCAATCTAAGAATGAAGGCCAGCAGTAACTGAAGGGATTAAGGGACAAAGGTTCATTTATTATTCATTTGACAGCACCAGTGTGCTCAAACAACGTCTGATGTGTTCCTTTATGTGACATAAGAAAAAAACAAACTATTTTATTAAGTGGAGTGTTGAGGAGTCTCACAGCCCGGGGATTGAAGCGGCTCTATAGTCTGGTGGTACAGCAGCAAATACTTCTGTATCTGTTTGCGGTCGCTGGTTAGGTATACCCAGTGCCATAGAGAGAAAGAGTTGTGACACTCTGTGATGTCGCCGTCGGGGCAGTCGCGTGGTTCATGTAAGCCCCAATAGTTCCAAAACACAGGCTGGCTGTCATGTTCTTCTATGGGACAGACAGCAGCGATTTAGTTATTGAACGGTAAATATTAAAAAAACACACACTCAAGTACTTTTTCAGCTGTAATGGCATTATTACATTTTTCTTAATATCAGTTTTGCATTTTGAGAGGCAGGGTGACAACTAAAAGCTGTGTATTACTAGATAACTTTTACATTTTTGGAGGGAAAAGCTTAGTGTTCATGTTTAACTTTTCTTTTCATTATCATTCATCTGATAATAGACGTCTCATGATATTCATTTTAGCGCAACTGGCCTGTATTATTGATTCTGGTGATTTGGCTTATAAATTCTGATTCAGCAATTAGCTTACCTTCGCTGTAGCAGAGGTCTGCCGTGGTCCGTTCAGCATTCACCTAGCAGCTAGCTCACTTCTTCTGATGAAAGTGGCCACCCCCAGGACCACAACATGAAACATGGTCATGTTAAGACTACGAATATTACTAGAATATTTAAGATTAAGCCATACACATATTATCAAAACTATGACAGAATAAAAAAACTAATTTACGCCTGTATGCTTGGGTCTATAGGTAAGTGCAGAACTATTAAGATTTTTCTCTGTGGTTCTGGGTTAGTGCACAGAGTAAGAGTAACGTTAGCTGTAACTCAACCCAAGTAACTTAAGCAATTAACTTTTATAACAAAACACTCCTGTTGCAGTTATTGAGACATCAGTGTAAGAAGGGCTGATACAAATCAAGGTTTTCAGAGAAAGTATTTTTTATTACACAATGACAGACAACAGTAATGTGTGTTTGTGTGTGTGAACAAGAACAACAAAAATCCGGGGCAGGTGATCCATGACACCGCAACCATGAAGAACCAAATGAAAAAAAAAAAAAAAAACTCAGGAGAAGGACCAAATTAGCAGCCAATTCGCAGACCATTAGCAGCAGCCACCGCTATCACCGTCAGCCGCCGTCACCACCACCGTCACCCCCAATTTCCACTGGATACATGTCCGCTGCATTGCGGCTCCAAGCGGTTTTGCTCCGCATTCCGGCAATCCACACCGGTTGCGGTTTGAGTCCGCCATGGCGCAGTACGGTAGACAGCTGGCTCACGAAGCAGAGGAGTTCCCGCGATAATCACATAATCACTCGCGACCGCAGTTATAGGTCTGTTATTAAAAACGACAACACGAAGTGTTCCTGACCGAAGGATCAGCAGAAAAGCTTGTGTTTGTCTCTTTTGTGAGATTTGTGTGCTGGTGTCAACACGGAGTGTTTTATTTTGAAAGGTAACTGGATGCTATTTGTTATTTTGGCACTTGACTTCCTGTCTGCTCGGTGCTAAATTCAGCTGAATTGCTGCGTCGTGCTCCGGCATCTGCCAGATATTAGGGGTGGGCAATACTGCAAATTTTGATATCGATCTGATACCAAGTAATTACAGGGCCAGTATTGCCGATACTGATACTTTTTACTTGAAAATTCCTGATCATTGAGTGATTTAGTACTTTTGCCTTTAATTAGTTGACCATGATTATGATAACGATAAAGCACAGGACAAAGATTTTAACCCAATAAGAAAATTATATTTAACTTAATTAAATCTATAACCTATCTGCATGTAGCCTAAATAGAAATACTGATGTTCCTTCAACAGATACACAAAAGGGTTATTATATTCTGCCATATTCAAACTTCAGGTTTGAGGAAGGCTCTATATAAATATAAGTATATATTTTGGAGTTCCAGTGACAGTGAACCTGAGTGAGCGGAGTGAGAGAAGTGAAGAGGAGAGCTGCGCTCACACAAACTCTGTGAAGAAATACGAGTGCTTTGCTGAATTTATAGAAGAGAAACTACAACAAAAATATCAATCTCATCACGCTAGTATCGATCCGATACCAATACTCACCTTGGTATCGATACTATCGATATTTGGATCGATACGCCCACCCCTACCAGATATAGAAGTCCTGCGTATCTGTGCCGGATATATATATATATATATATATATATATATATATATATATATATATATATATATATATATATATATAATATGTTATTGGCTTTAAAGATAGTAAAGGTCTGAGCATGACAGTAACAGAAAAGCTCTGATGAAAGTTTTCATGAGATTATTGTGAATCCAACATCAGCAACGATATGAATGCACCAACCCTTTTTGACTCTTTGTTCAGACAGACAGCAGTAGGTGATGCACATTCAGGGTGAGTGGGTTTCCAGCTGCTCATTCTGTAGCACGTGAGTTTTTCTCTTTACATTGTGAATGTGTGAAACAGGATTCTGCTGTTCAGGTGTGATAAAGCCGGGGCGGAGGGGGAGGGCAAGTGAGGGGAAGTTCAAGTGTAGAGAATAGGTTTTTTTTTTACACAACTTGTTCAGGTGGAAATGTTGCACAGTTATTTCACCTCACTGTTCTGTAAAGAACATACAGAGTGAATAGACCAGTAGTAGAGGTTGTAAACAGGCCAAATCAATGTCTGTATAAAATGGGTGAAGTTCTGATAATGTACTGTGTGTGACCCACCACCAGGTGATTCAAACAGCAGTTAGCAGTTAACTCAAAGAAGAACAGGACAGAACAGAACAAGTCTGCAAACTGAAGAGACACTGAGGTCCAGGAGCCTCTGACCCTCTGAGACACTACACAGGACCCGATCAGCTACAGCGCAGAAGAAGCAGTGAGACAGTATAAATGTCATGTAAGGCCTGTTACTGTTCAGAACGCTGCCTGACATGTTTCACCAGTGGGACTCAGAGCAGAACAGCAGCCCCATCCAAGCAGAGGTCCACAACACAATCATTTCTAACATGCTTTATAATTCAGATTCAGTGCCATGTAATATATATTTCATTTCCTATATATAGAATATTCTACATTTATATACATAGATATAGCTGAATTAGATCATAAATGACACTGGCCAACAAGGGAACAGTTTTTACTTCTGTCTGTCTCAATTCAGTTGTGCAAGGTCAAAATGAAAACCTGAGATATTCCAATGTAGTAATCAAATCAAATCAAAATCAAATCAATCTTTATTTATATGGCGCTTTTCATACAAAAAAGTATCTCAAAGTGCCTTACAGAAATGTACAAACAGCAGAAAGAGAGAAACAGCAAATACAATCAAGAGAAGAAAATTAAAAGAACCCAAACCCTCCCACCCCCACAGTCATGCACGGAGACATACACAAATACATACACACTCATACACACACTCACACATACGCACGCAGACACACACACTCACACCCACACATACACTAGCTGTCACTAAAGAGACATTACAGTCACGTGTTTGATGAAGTGTTGAACACCTCCTCCTCCCTGATTGTGGATGTCTGAGCCTTTTTGAAGATCTTCCTTTAATAACCTATAAAGTATCACAGCCTGTTCACATGTGGATTGAGCCAGACAGGTGTGTTAGTCTTCTTCTGCCTGTCTAACCTGGTTTGAAACATGTTGCTGCCATCAACTTCACAATGAGAATATATTTATAAAAATGTATTAAGCTGATGAGATGAAACATTAAACAGTTTTCATGTGAGTGGATGACAACAGAGTTAAATTGATCGCATTCATGTTCTCCACAGTGTCCAGCTTGTTGAGGGTTCTAGATGACACGTTGTAGATGATGCATCTCTGTGTGTCCACATGGACCACCTTTGGTGTTAGACCTCAGTGGGAGCGTGATGCCTGCCTGATACTGCTGACCTGCACAGATGGCGTTTAGTCCAGGATTTTACTTGGATGGTTTCTCTTTCGTTTATTGCAGTGTAGATCCAGAGTGTGTACAGGGTGTTTGATTTTGAAAATGACCCAGATGCTCCATGCAGCTTCTCTTCACCCCGGAGGTATACCTAACCTGTCACAGCGCTGCTGCAGGACTGTGTGACAGTCCTCACCTACTCCTGCTGACAGTGACGCCTGATTCACTTTGAGTGACAGCAAAGTTTGACAAAATTGACCCCATTGAGACTTCTCCAAGTTGATTTCTTGTTGTCTTCTTTGGTGCTCCACACACATCTGAGCTCAGGATGAAGTTAACCAGCAGTCCTACTAACCATTTCCCCTCGCTACAAGGAGCAGTATGTAAATGGACTTGCATTTCTATAGTGCTTTTCCAGTCTACTGACCACTCAAAGCTTTACAACACTTGCAACATTCACCCATTCACACACACACATTCATACACTGATGGCAGAGGCTGCCTTGCAAGGTGCCAACTGCACATCAGGAGCAATTTGGGGTTCAGTATCTTGCTCAAGGACACTTTAACATGCAGCTCAGCTCAGCTCAGCCAGGAGGAGTCAGGATTCAAACCAGCGATGTGTTCATCATCAGGCTTCACAGACTGTAGAGCAGCCCTGGGTTACTCACTGTAAAGTGTAACAGACCACCGGGACTGGCAGGACCATCAGGACCAGCAGGACCAGCAGGACCAACAGTGAACATATAAATACTTCAGCTGTCAGTCATAAAACTAAAACTCTGTTTATGGTGTGTGTGTGTGTGTGTGTACTCTGTTGTGTTGATGAAACACAGACAGCTGATAGGCTGATGATGAGTTCACTGACATCTGCTTATGCTCACACAGACACACACACACACACACACACACACACACACACACACACACACACACAATGGCAGAGAGTGCACAGTCAGCACTTATGCTGGCGTGTGTTTCAATCTCCCTCAGCTCGTGCACTGGCTGACCTGCCTGTGACCCTGACATCAAGGTGAACTCTCGCACTCAACCAAGTTCACCGGTTGTAAAACGGGGGGTGAAGGATGTAGGGTGGAGGGAGAGAGATAGGGAGAGAGACAGTTAGAGGAAAGGGGAGAGATGATTACTGAGGTGGATAATCTTGATTTCATGTAGAATGTTATTGTAATTATTACTTTATTACTGTTATTAAAAGAAAAGGTTTCAGCAGTTCAGTTTGGTTCTGTAAAGCATGTATTATGGTCTGGGCTCTCTCACCACAGGGCAGCTGTTGTCAAGGATAATGTTTAATGGATAATATTTTTTTTTATTAAATAACTATATTTACCCTCTGACACATGATCTGTGAATGAAATAAAGGATAACAGCTGAGAATCACAGGATAATATTATGATAAATGGAAGTAACTTGTTTCAGATGTAGACTAAACGTCACATGGAGGTCCAAATAAAAAATAAAAATCTCTTCTGAAAGCTGAAGAGGAGAAATGTGGAGGAAGATGATTGATTGTTGTGTGTCAGGTCCAGGTGGTCAGATTCTAATTCTGATGTATCTGACGACGACCGATGAGACAAAGTCATCAACCGTCTTTCTCAACAATGCTCTATTTCAGATTGAAATAAAATAAACTCTTCTGAGTGTTTTGATGACGCTGAAACTTCAGGTTCTCCTGAGTTCTGAATGGTATAGGGTATCTGATGGTTAGTTCAGCCTCTTATCTTTGGACACCTGCAGTGACTGAACAGAGGGAACACAGCTGAACACTATATTCAAGCACTGAGGCCAAACTGTGGCACTGAACTGCTGTTTGTAATATCAGAACTCACTGTGTGTGTTCTGAAGCTGATGCAAATATCATACTGTAATTATACATCATATAATCAGGATCCCCCATGATGAAGCGGGCCTGGCACAGTTTAGAGAACTAATATAATGAGCCTGCCTAAAAATACAAAAGGAACAGCATCAAGTTTATTATCTCACACTTTGAAAAGCTTGTTCAGAAAATATCATTTTGACTCTAAACTTTATACAGTTGCAGTCAAAATTATTCAACCCCCACTGCATTTTAGGTTTATTGGCAAAATGTAACAGGTGTTTGCAATAAACAAATCATACAAGAACAGTTTAAATGGTTAAATAAAACCAATATTACAAGGATTTTATCCAAATTCAACACTAAATCCTATTTTCAATGATTACTGCAGTCTCAAAAATATTCAACCCCCTAAATAGAGTTCCTCATAAGAGCACACATTTGCAAATCAGGTGTGGTGCAAACACATCTGATTTACAACCAGTCAAGGACCTCATTAGTTGCATCAGGTGTGCTTGAGATATAATGCCTCATATTGCCTGGACTGTTGACAGTGACGTTTCATTGCATTTTAGAAATATGGCTAAGGCAAAAAGAATTGTCCAAAACGTTCAGACAAGAGATCATTGCCTTGCACAAACAAGGAAAAGGATACAAAAAGAAAGCAAAGGCACTGAATGTTCCTAGAAATACAGTTGGAAGCATAGATTGCAAGTTTAAAGTTTAAGGAACAGTGGCTACACTACCTGGATGTGGCAGAAAGAGGAAGCTATTAGCGACTGCCACCAGAGTCCAGAGGAGGCAGGTGGTCAAAAACCCTCGACTGACTGCAAAACACCTGCAGCAAGACTTGGTGTACACCACTACTGACCCAAAAGCACAAGAAAAGTCGGCTCCAGTTTGTTAAAAACTATATAAATAAGCCAAAGAGGTTTCGGGATTCTGTTCTTTAAAGCAATGAAACTAAACTAGAACTTTTCAGGCCTATGGATAAGCGGTATGCCTGGAGGAGGAAGAATGAAGCATACACTGAAAAGAACACCCTGCCTACAGTGAAGCATGGCAGAGGCTTAGTGATGCTCTGGGGCGACTTTGCTTCCTCTGGCACTGGAAACCTGCAGCGTGTGGAGGGCAAGATGGATTCAATTGGGTATCAGGAAATCCTGGGAGAAAATGTCATGCCCTCTGTGAGGAAGCTGAAGCTTGGGCGTCATTG
Source organism: Sparus aurata (assembly GCF_900880675.1). NCBI lineage: Eukaryota > Metazoa > Chordata > Actinopteri > Spariformes > Sparidae > Sparus > Sparus aurata. The sequence continues at coordinate 2,123,247 of NC_044206.1, forward strand.
GACCTTCCAACAGGACAATGATCCCAAGTATACCTCAAAATCCACCAGGGCTTGGTTTCAGTAGAAGTCCTGGAAGATACTAGGGTGGCCATCACAGTCACCTGACGTGAACCCCGTTGAAAATCTCTGGTGGGATTTGAAAAAGGCGGTTGCAGCATGCAAACCCAAGAATATTTGTGAACTGAAGGCCTTTTCCTATGACGGATGGGCTAATATTCCTCAGGAACGCTGCCAGAAGCTGGTGTCTGGCAATGCATCATGTTTGCAGCAGGTCATAACAGCAAAAGGGTGCTCTACTAAGTACTGAAGATGCTTGTCATGAAGGGGTTGAAAAATTTTGACACTGCAGTGTTCATTAAAAGTGACATTTTGTGTTGAATTTGGAGAAACCGGGACTTCCGGGTTGGCGCGAAAGAGGATGGCAGCATAGGAGAACGGGCTCCCGACCTCGGAGATAAAAAAACAGCCCACAGCGACTCGAATTCATAAGGACTAGTACTAAAGTGAAAAACAAGTTGAGGGCTTTAAGATGCCAAAAGGTAGAAGCAAAAAGAACCCTACACCGTGTGAGTTACAGGAGGGAGACGGAGACGACCAGACCTCACCTGCTAGCAGTGCCGTGGAGGACAAAGACACGCTAACAGACGAAGGGGAACAAGCTAGCAATGCGAGCCTGGACCTTATACTCAGAGAACTGAGGGAATTTAGGAAAGATAACGATGCACAGCTTAAGGGTATCTGAGAGGATATAAACAAGACAAACAAGCGAATGGAAGAGGCTGAGGAAACGATCATGGACGCTGAAACTAGAATAAAAGCTAATGAGGAAGCGGTAACAGAGATGCTTAAACTGCATATTGAAATGATGCTAAGCTGACGGACCTGGAGGGACGGTCCAGAAGAGAAAATATCAGAATACACTGTGTCAAAGAAGGATCGGAAGATGACGCACCATCAATGGTCGCTTTTGTGAAAGTTTATTAAGGCACAAACTGGAGTTGCCTGATTCAGCTGAAGTACGAGTTGAGAGGGCGCACCGCGCGTTGGTGCCAAAGCCATCACCAAACGTGGCGCCACGATCCCTTGTTGCCAAAATGGCCAGCTACAGAACGAAAGAGGAAATACTAAAACTAGCTTGGCAGAAACGTGGGTTTGAGTACCTGGGAAACAAGATTAATCTGGATCATGATTATGCACCTGAGGTTCTGAAGCAGCAGAAGGAGTATGCAGAGGTGAAAGCTGCGTTAAAGGAGAAGAAAATCCGGTTCCAAACCCCGTTCCCAGCAAAGATGAGAGTATTTTATCCGGAGGGAACTGTGCTGTACGGCTCGGTGGAGGAGGCGATGAGCGACTTGGCAAAGAGGGGATTCCCGGTAACGGTCATCAAACGCCCGGAGACCTTTTTGGAGCAGACCCAACATCTGTCGTGGCGCACAGTGAGAAGGACCAGGGGCCAGGTGAATAAGGATCGGACCCGGGACTATAAGGAGAGACTCCAAGCATTCAGACGCCAAGAACAGGAGTGACTACAGGACACGGAAGAACTGATATGTTATGGGGACCGACGGTGAGCCTTTTTTTTTTTTTTTAATATAGACGTCCCCGAAGGCCGATGAGGTGAGACTCGTATATTATAAGGGACTTCTTTATCTTAAAGATAAGAACTATATTTGGCAATATAGTCAGTTAAAATGGTCGGGTGCTTTACCTGTGCTGTGAAAGACATGGACAGTTGCCGGAGAGCAAACGATGGCCCTTTCCCCCCTTCGAAGCCCCCCTTTCGTCGGGGCTTACTCAGGGTCTTATTGGAGACCCCACAGTTGGAAGTCAACACATTTTCTTTTTATCTTCTATCTGTTCAAGGGCAACTAAAGGTTTTTTCTGCAGCTGTCGTTCTATACAGCTGTAATGTTTATATACTGTTTGTTTATGTGTGTTCAGGGAGTGTATGGATTGCACCAGGTTCTGCTATTGTAAAAACACCCAGACAATCAGAATATGGCTAGTGGCAAGATAAAAATAATTTCTTATAACGTAAATGGTCTGTTGAATCCAATAAAACGTAGTAAGTTACTAACTAAAATGAGGAAAGAACAAGCACAAATAGTATACCTACAGGAAACCCACCTGGATTTTAAGGAACATGAGAAATTGAAAAGAATGGGTTTTACAAGTGTGTTTTCCTCTTCTTATAAAGCTGGACGAAGGAGAGGAGTCGCTATCCTTCTATCAGGCAAATTACACTTTGAAAAAATATTAGAGATAAGTGATAGGGAGGGACGATTTATATTAGTAAGAGGAAACATCGAGGGGGACCCAATTACGTTGCTAAATGTATACGCGCCACCCGGAAGTGACATCCACTTCTTCAAGAGAGTTGTCGATATGATAACATCAGAAACAGTAGGACTTCTAATCTGTGGGGGAGATTTCAATATACACTTACAGCCAAAACTAGATACTTCCAATGGGAAAGCACAGAATACTAAGTCATTGTTTAAGAAAATTAATATGTTATTTGAGGAGGTTGGCTTAATTGACATATCGAGAGACTTGCATCCTAATCAAAGAGATTATACCCATTACTCCTCACCCCACTCATTATACACAAGACTAGATTATTTTCTAACATTTGGAAAAGATAAAGATAAATTAAATACATGTGAAATTGGGACAATAAACCTAAGTGACCACACACCGATGTACCTGTCTGTAGATTTAAACCTACAACCAAAATTGAACAACTGGAAACAAATTTCAAGCCTGCTCAATGATCCTCACTTTAAAGAACAGATGAAAAGTGACATCAATTTCTACATGGAAATGAATGATAAAGGGGATGTATCCCCTCCCATTCTGTGGGATGCCCTAAAGGCTGTCTTGAGAGGAAAAAATTATATTATCCTCCTACAAAAAGAAGATGAGAAATAAAAAAATGGGAGAATTACAAAATAAATTAAAAGAGTTAGAGAAAAGATATAAGGAGAAAACAGCACAGGATCTATTAGAGGAAATCAGGAAAACAAGAAACGAAATTAATAATTTAACAATGTATGAAATTAAGAAAAATCTAATGTTTCTTAAACAAAGATATTATGAAGGTGGATCCAAATCAATGAAAGTCTTGGCCTGGAAACTTAAAAAGAGAATAGCACAGAACACCATTCATAAAATTAAAGATCCAGTGGCCAAAACAACAAAAAATAAATTAAATGAAATTCTGGGAGCCTTTGAAACATTTTTTAAGACCCTTTACACTGAAAAGGCAGGAGGCAGCATAGCTGAAATAGATAATTTTTTGGATTCTCTGGAATTACCAGCGTTAAATGAAGAACAGAATAAAATAATGATTGACGACATAACAGAAAAGGAACTAAAAATAGCAATAAGTAAACTCAAATCAAATAAATCGCCAGGATCAGATGGCTATACGGCAGATTGGTACAAGGAGTTGAAAGAAGAGCTAATACCAGTGATGCTTCCTACATTGAATTGGGCTTTAAAGAAGGCACAAACACCACCCAGTTGGAAGGAAGCAATTATATCTGCCATTCCAAAAGAAAACAAGGATAAATTAGAATGTGGATCTTATAGACCTATATCGGTTCTTAACATAGATTATAGGCTGTTCACTTCAATCATGGCTATAACGATTAGAAAGGTTTTTACCTAATTTAATACATAATGACCAGACAGGTTTTATTCGAGAGCATCAAACGCAAGATAATATGCGACGAACGTTACAAATTATTAACCACATCCAAAAGAACAAAATAGCAGCTATGGTAATTAGTATCGATGCGGAAAAGGCCTTCGACTCCGTGAACTGGAGTTTTTTATATCGAGTTTTACATAGATTTGGCCTACACGAAACAATAATTAAAACAATATAAGCATTACATAATAACCCCACTGCTAGAATTAAAGTAAATGGTGTTTATCAAATAGTTTTACTTTGGAAAGAGGCACAAGGCAAGGCTGTGCATGTTCACCACTATTATTTGCACTATATTTAGAACCATTTTCTCAATGTAAAACAAAACAAATAAATAATAGGCATCAATATCCAGGGGAAAGTGCATAAATTAGCCTGCTATGCAGATTATATTTTGATCTTTCTGGGTCAGCCAACAAACTCTCTACCTAAACTAATGCAATCATTTGAATACTTTGGCCGATTATCAGGATACAAAATTAACATAAATAAAACACAACTGCTTAAATACAACTACAGCCCACCAGATGAAATTAAGAGTAAGTACCATCTAACATGGGAAACAGAATATTTCAAGTATTTGGGGGTTATAATACCAAAGGACCTCACAGAACTATTGCAACATAACTTTTCATCGATACAAAAAAAAATTAAAGAGGATATAGCAAGATGGAATCCAATCCCATATTTAAGTTTTAGTTCAAGAATAGACTCGATTAAAATGAATATTCTACCTAAATTATTATATTTATTCCAAACCCTACCGACAGAATTAGGCCAAAAACAATTTAATGAATGGGACAAAATGTTGTCCAGATACATTGGCAAGGTAAAAATCCTCGAATCCGATTTAAAACGCTACAATTAGCAAAAGCAAAAGGGGGATGGGGCCTTCCTCGCTCAGAGATTACTACTGGGCAGCACAACTAAGACCTATGATATGCTGGTGTAACCCCTCATATGATGCTCAGTGGAAAAACATCAAAGAGGTTCTGACTTCCACTCCCATAAAAGCACTTATAGCTGATAGTAGTCTACAAGACTTTATAAAAAATACAGAAAACCCATGGATCAAGACGACTCTTAAAATTTGGAAAACAGTAATAACATAATACAAATTAGAAGAGGATATCGTGATCCTTAAATGGTGTGCATATGACACACGGTTTGCTCCAAATCAATTGGACACAAGATTCAAGGAATGGACAAATAAAGGATTAACGGCCTTATGTAAGATAATAAAGGAAAACACACTACTTAGCTTTGAACAAATTAAAGAAAAGTATGCTCTAGAGGCGCAGGATTTCTATCGTTACTTGCAGCTGAGACATTGCGTTAGTGACAAGTTAAAATACATATCAGAATCAAGCAAACAGCTGTTAGATCTGTTTAAAAGGGCCTATAGTTCAAACAAAGATAGAGGTATTATCTCAGGTCTATATAAAGGACTTATAAACAAGAAAGCACATTCATCCCTATATATTAAAGAAAAATGGGAAGTGGAAGGAGGAATAGATCTGCCGGAGGAAGAGTGGGTAACAATCTGGGAATATCAATGGAAGTGTAGCAGCTCACAGAGTTGGAAGGAGTTTGGCTGGAAAAGCCTCATTAGATATCTTATTACGCCTTACCAAAAGTCCCACTTTAAAGGTAACTCCCCAGCCTGTTGGAGAAATTGTGGCAATACAAATGCAAATCATTATCATGTTTTTTGGGACTGTGGGGTTATTAAAACCTATTGGAAGGGAATTTATAATGCAATACAAGTCATTTTTGAGAGTCACTTACCTCTGGAAAGTAAAGTGTTATTTTTTGGACTCATGCCTGAAGGATGGCCAAAGAGAGACAAATATTTGTTTAGTATCCTGTTGGTGGCAGGTAAAAAGGCCCTCACCAGAAAATGGCTTTCACAGGAGAGCCCAACATTGACCATGTGGATGGACATCACGATGGACATGTGCAGAATGGAGAAATTAACTGTGGATGTGAATCACAAGAAGGACTTGTTTGTTTTACGTTGGAAGAAATGGGTGGACTATATAACACCACTCATGCCAGACTTTGACTTTTTAAATTTTAAATAATATGCTATGTGTGTGTAGCAATAACCATAACTCACTCCCTACATGTTCATATGTTTATTGTGTTTTTATTTACTTTTTTTTGTTCTTTTGTTACCAAAAAAAGGACATTCATGCTGACACTCTGATTAATAATTGAAATGGATGTACATGTCACATTCGAAGCAGAATGTCAATAAAAAAAGGCAAATAAAAAACAAAAAAAAAGAATTTGGAGAAACCACTTGTAATATTAGTTGTATTGAGCTATTTAAATTGTTCTTGTTTGATTTATTTTCTGCAAACAGCTGCTAATTCGTACATTTTGCCAATAAACCCAATTTGCAGTGGGTGTTGAATAATTTTGATTGCAACTGTATGTTAGTTTGTGGAGTGGCCCTTTAATTATACATCCAGTACATGAAATGAGACAGTGGAGAAGCACAAGTGGAGAAGACATTTGATAAAGGACTGGTGCAGTGTGTGAGGAGGTGGGACCATGAGGACGTGCCCCCGGGTAACTGTCTCTGCTGTATTGTTGAACTGAATGTAGAAGCTGTTTACTGCCTTGTAAAAGTGTTTGATCCCTGCACTTACGTTCTTCTCACTGCTGTCAACACGCAGGAAGGAAACACTGAGACCTCCTCTCACTGCATTCACACAGGAAAGCAATATGACAAATAAAACTGTGTCCTACCATAGGACGGTGTTACTGTCCTCCAGCTGCTGCTCACTGCTGCCAGCTCAGGGTCCTCTCACAGACACCAGTCATGTCTCTACTCATCTCATGTTAACCAAATATGCAACATTGAGAATGTTTGGTATGTGAGGGGAAGTTAATACTCTGACACACTCAACCTATACTGACTTTGAGGTGTGTGTGGAGATATGACACCCATCTTCACTCTATAGATGTAGAGATAGAGTGTGTGTGTGTGTGTGTGTGTGTGTGTGGCTGCTGTCCCGTGATAACAGAGATCTCCTAATGTCTCTCGCCTCATTACGTCTGTGGCGACAGGGATCCTTCAATTTCAATATCATTTGTAAGGGACAATGTGCAATTAAAACATAGACTCTGAGGGCGAGATAACAGATAACAGAAGACTTTCACAGAACAAGTGATGAATCTGTCAGTGTGTGTGTGTGTGTTGAGAGAGAGAGGGAAAGCATCCATATCTGTGTCTCCTGGTTCAGTTAGAGATGAAGCACCAAGCCTCTGCTCCTTTGTTTCATGCAGTGGTTTTAAAGGCTCAGTTCACCAAAGTAATAATTGAATAAAATCAACATATTTAGTGAATGATCTCCACCTAGAGAACTGGAAACCTTATCCACACAGCTCATATGGTGACTGCAAATGAGAAACCCGGCTGGAAGAACCTCCAGGATCATTTAGTCATTTTGCTTGAAGGCATTATGATTTTTACCACAGAGCTTTAGCACAGCTGGACAAAGAGATGCCTGCATGAGAACCTCATGGTTTGAATAAGGACAGTAGGGACAGCAGGGACAGAACATGGTGACATTATCTCTGAACTGAAGCCATATTTCATTTCAGCTCAAAACAGTGACACTCTGCTGTTGTGTTTGCAGACAGAGATAGATGTGTTTTCAAACCTCCTCGGACCGTGGAGGTGACAGCAACTGTTCATCTGTGAAACATCAAATTAAGCAATATTACCCGAGAGGGTGTGCTTTAACATCATTTGAGCATGACCGCATCACTGTCGCGCCCAAATGACGTGAAAGCACACCCTCTCACGCTCACCTATTGTCTTACGATAATACAACCAATACCAACAAAAATAAAATGTATAATCAAAATACACTACTCACAATAAGTTAGGGATATTGGGCCTCATTCACCAATATCTTCTTAAGAATCTTCTTAGATTCTTTCTTAAGTTGTTCTTAAGAGGTTCCTTAAGAAAACCCTACGTCAGATTCACCAACGCGTTCTTAAGCCTCAGAATTGTTCGCAGCTGTGTTCTTACATTGATGAAAGCCGCAGGAGCAATATATATGCCATTGTTTTGCGGGCCTTGGATGGAGAAATGCCACGTATAAAAAGCGACGTCTCATGCTCCTCACTAGCCTCATGATGTTGTTCTGAGGCAATGCGTTCCACTCCTCCACAAGTGCTACACGCAGTTCTGCCAGGTCACGTGGGGGTGGGGTACGATCATCCAGTCTCTGCTTCAGCTGGTCCCAGACGTGCTCTATGGGGTTCAGGTCAGGGGACATTGCTGGCCATACCATATGAGGCACTCCGACTTCCTGAAGTCGAGCTGTGACAATTCTGGCACGATGTGGTGGAGCATTATCATCCATGAACAGAAAGTTGGGGGTGTGCTGGCGGAATTGGGGGATGATGATGGGTTCTATGATGTCTCTGAGGTAAGAACCTGCAGTGACTGAGCCATCTACAATAACCAAATCTGTTTTGCGCTGACTGGTGATGCCTGCCCAGACTGTTGCACCTCCTCCACCAAAGGGAACCCTGGGGACCATGTTGACCTCGGCGTATCGCTCACCTCGCCTTCTCCAGCAACGCTGACGACCATCATTTCTGTGCAAGGTGACCCGAAACTCATCAGTGAACAGGACGGTAGACCACTGCTGCATTGTCCAGGTCACATGGTCTTGTGCCCACTGCAAACGTTCACGGCGGTGTCTTGGTGTCAGTGGAGTCACCTGCAACGGTCGTCTGGCATTCAAGTCAAAGCGGTGGAGTCGGTTTCGAATGGTTTGTCTGGAAACCCCAGTACCCCTCACATCTCGTAACTGGGCCTGCAGCTGTGTGGCAGTTGCATAACGATGTCTGAGTGCATAGGTCCTTAGGTACTGGTCATCGTTGCAGTCTGTCACTCGTGGAGCTCCACTCCTGGGTCTGTCACGAACCCTGCCAGTAGTTCTGTGTCTTGATGCAAGTCTGCTGATGACACTTTGAGACACACCAAGTTCACGAGCAACATCTGACTGCCTGCCACCGACCCGAAGGCGCGCTATGGCCAGGTGGCGCTGCTCGTCCGTTAAGTGACGTCGTGTGTTCATGGCTGTTTGAATGATGAACTTGGAATGACTTACTGACAATACCAGCTTTTTATACCCACAGAATGTTGAAATTGATGCCACATTGAAAAGGGTTGTCTTTTAGTTTTTTGGTATTGGCCCCAATATGTAAGGCACACTGTACACAGTGAGATCATTGCCTGGAAAACACAAAATGAGGTGTGTCTATCACCCCAATACAATTGCCTCCCTATCCCAAAACTCTCTGAAGTGAAACAAACACCGTATGTATGAAATCCACTGAGTCTCTCACAATATCCCCAACTTATTGTGAGTAGTGTATATCCATGTTGATGGACAATTTTTTGCGAGTGTGCGTTTCCATGGAAACACATGGGTTCTGACTAATAACTGTAACAAAATCAGCCATGTCAGTAGACTCATATGTGTAATGGAACGTAGTTTACCACTCCAGCAAACAATCCAACCCTTAGTAACTGACCTAGCAACAGAAAGGATTTTCTAGTCCCAGATGAGTGAACTCTGCGCTGACGGTAATGTTTTATTGCGGTCTCGGAATTTCCCAGACTAAATCAATACTGCACAGATAAACAGAAAATGCTTATTTTTATAGCCCAAATGTAACCGGGTCAACCTGTGAGGTTATTGAAATATGTATATAATTACACAAAATCTGTTACTGCCTGACAAGAAAATGCCTCCAAATCCCGTGCAGACTGTGTGTGTAGCTCGGAGCTCCTCCTTTTTGATTTCTTCTTCTGTGGTCCCCACTATAAATGCCTCCTGCGCCCCCCACCTCTGCCCTTTTGTACAGTTCTCCTGCGGGAGAGGTGGGTGACCTTATTTCATTCAGTTGATAATCCTGAACCATCCTAATGTTTCTCTTTGTTTATTATATGTATTTCTGGTCTCAATGTTATTGTCATGTCTGTTCCTGTCTAATAATGTATACATGTTAACAGAGTTGAATTTTAAAATAGTGGTTTTAACAGTTGAAAATCGCTAGCTTGACTCTATGACAAACCGAACTAACTTCCGGGTTTGTCGATATCTTTATCTGCATTTTATTTGTATAGGAGCTCGAGTGGACAGTACGATTTACATGGAGGTTCTGCTTGTTATCTATTTTGTCAGGTATGTTTTGTTAAATATGTTGTTTGTTCACTGTATAATGATTTTGCCACATAGTCGCGGGCGGCCCTTTTGTACAGTTCTCCTGCGGGAGAGGAGCTCGAGTGGACAGTACCATTTACAGGGAGGTTCTGCTTGTTATCTATTTTGTCAGAATAAACGGAGATTGTCTCCAAAGAGGTCCCGGTGTCACAGCATCATTCAAACCAACACAACGCAGAAGCACACCGGTCACACTTGGTGCCGTTCGACCCGTCACATCGCGGACCAGCGATAGTCTACGCAGCCGACTCCTCTGCTCTTCTCTTCTGCTCTGGCCTGCGCAAGCTCACGTTGACAACAACGTCATGGAGCGGAGCCCTGTGTTTTGACTTGCAGGTGTTTCTGTCGTGTAGTCACGTGGTAAATTTAGTAGTGCAGGAGGGTTATTGCTATAGTGTATATGTATTTTCCTGCATTTGTGTTATTATACTGGTCCTATTACCTGTTATTTAGCTCGGTTTTTCAGTTCAGGAGATTTAATGCCTAAAATTTGCCAGGCTATTTTGCCTTAAGATGGGACACTGTAAATGACTATTTGTTTCTTTGCTGCGTTTTGCTTGTTTACTGTGCATTGCTGGGTTTATGACCCTTAGTAATATCCTTTAAAATTTTTCCTTGTGATGTGTTTTTGGCTTTCTGGATAAGTTGACCTGGGCTGTTCAGTGTTATTTCACTTTAAATATTGGGAAAGAAAAACTCTATTATTGCAATGTCTGAACTGTATGATGTGGGGAATTTTTCCGCTTTTGGTGTGGGTGGGGGTCAGCATGTTGCTTCGTTATGTTTTGGAAGAGGTAGGCCAAGGCCACTTGGTAATAACTGCATAGCAGACCAGTCACTGACGCACCAACCATTACTCCCTGCTGCTAGCTCCACGCCTATTACTCAGACAGATTCCCAGCCAACCCAAGTTATCACTACTGAGGCACTGGGTAACATAATTACGGATTTGGCAAAACAGATTGGTGATAGTATCACAGCAAATCTCAGCACCATGCACCAACCCAGCTGCAGCCAGCCACAGTCTCCTGTCAGCCAGCCTTCCCCTCGCCATGATCAGTCACAGCTGAAAGTTGTTGTTCAGTCAGACACCAAAGCACCGCCATACTATAAGGGTGATCGCTCAGATGCATTCTCCATTCATGAATGGGAGGATATGATGAGGTGTTACCTATCTAGAATGGACTGTAAAACACCTGCAGAAATGTTTAACCTGATAATGTCCAGATTGACTGGCAAAGCTAGAGATGTGGTCAAAGTGTCACTACGCAGCCGCCCTGAATTGAGTGGGGCTGAGATGCTGACTGCTGTGTTTGACATACTAAAGTGCAACTTCAGTGAGCTGACATTCTCCAGCCTGCCCATGAAAGACTTTTACAGCACCGTTCCACGAGCTGGTGAGGATGCCATGGATTACTGGATCCGCCTGAACAAGTCTATTGATGCTGCTGATGAGTGTCTTCGCAGGCGGGGCAAACTGGTTGAGGACCCCAGTGCAGAAGTTGTCATGATGTTTATTAACCACTGTCCTGATCCTAGTCTCGCCTTGTCATTTCAACTGAAGGCTCCTGAGAAGTGGACTGCAACTGAGGTCCAGGACCGGCTGGATAGTCATGTGAGGAAAACAAGAATAAATGTAGTTCACTCACAAAATGCAAGATGTGTTTCTGCCCCAGGTCAGGGTCCTGTTGATGTCACCTGCCACACAGCTGTTCCAGTGCCTGTCTCAGTGACATGTGAGACAGCACCTTGCCCGATGCCCTCCCTCTCATCCACTGCAGCCATTGGCCAGCCTCAGTCACCTGATGGAGCTGCGAATTCGCGAGTGTCTTCCACTTCATGCTCCTTGCCTCATATGCATCCCTAATCCCAGCGCTTCCGGACCCCCGACAGCTGATCCCTGCACTCAACAGATGGTGGCTATGTTTGACAAAGTTCTCTCCTTGTGCACTGCTTCCCTTTCTACTGGTCAAAGGCGCACCTATCGACCCAGCCCTTCCCGTGGCCAGCAGAGTGCTCATCACACATCATGCAAAGTTTGTGGCTCAGGAGAACACACAACCCATGCACACTGTAGACTGTACAGGCTGTGTCTGAACTGTTACAACCCTGGCCATATGAGGCGTGAGTGCTCACAGACTTCAAGAAATCCAGCCACGCCACTGCCCCCTTCCTCTGCGCCCACTTTAAACTAGCCAGCCCATGTGACGAGAGGGGCAGCATGGGCACTGTTCAAGACACCCTCACTAGTGCACCAGATCTTCAGTCTGTGTACGTGAACTGTTGCAATATGTACCCTGCTGACAAGACAGTGATCCTTGTGGGGTCACAAAGAGTTGAAGGAGCAAGTGAGTTGTTTTATGCTCCAGTTTCAATCAGTGGCCAGTCTAATCTGAGAGGGATGCTCGATTCAGGGAGCATGTCATGCACACTTAGTGAAGAAGCAGAGTCTGAGCTTAAAGCTGCTGGTGTTGTCTTGACTCCTCAGCCTGTACCAGAGAGTGTGGTGCTCATTGGATGTGGGGGCCTTCTCACACGCCCTAAATGTATCTATGATTTGGACATTGACATTTATGGTTCCAGGTTTGTTGTTCCAACGTTTGTAGTGCCAGGACAGAGAGACGAACTCATCATTGGGAGCAATATACTCCGGCCCATCATTCAAAACATGAAGTGAGACAGAAAGTACTGGGAGCTTGTATCCTCCCGCAACACTGACCAGGAATGTGAACAGTTTCTCCAGCTGCTGTCCTGTATCTCCCGTTGGTCAGGCCCCGAGATGCCAGACAAGGTTGGCACAGTAAAGTTGCGACAGGCTGTCACCTTGCTGCCACAGAAGGAATATGTGGTGTGGGGGAAACTGCCACCATCTGCTCTAGTGTCTCCAGGGAGCACTGTCATGGTTGAGCCTTCATCTGCCCGTTCCACTCCTAAGAACATCATGGTGGGGCGAGTCATAACACCCATGTGGGGGGATCACTGGGTCCCAATGAAGGTCCTCAACCCCACACCGTGTCCTGTGACACTGCTGCGCAATGCCAAGATTGCTGATGTGTTCACCTGTGTTGCTGTTGAGGACATTCCTATTGCTCAAGGGCTGTGCAAATCTCAGAATGACCAACTGACCAGACCTACTCCATCACTGGATGCGGCACCTGACCTGTTGCAGCAGCTTAAAGACTGTGGGTTAAGTGACCTGAACATCAGTGACTGTGAGGTGTCAGATGAGTGGAAGAGGAAGTTGGCTGAGCTGGTGTTGGCCTATCAGGATGTCTTCTCTAAGGACAAGCTGGACTGTAGTGAAGCCAAAGAGTCTGTTCATCGTATTCACCTCACTGATGACCGCCCCTTTCGGCTACCCTTTCGACGTGTCCCCCCAGCACACTATCAAAAGCTGAGAGAGGTATTGTCAGAAATGGAGATGAAGGGCATCATCAGTAAGTCCATCAGTGACTATGCCTCACCGTTGGTGATGGTTTGGAAAAAATCAGGGGACTTGAGGATCTGCACTGACTTCCGCTGGCTTAATGCCAAAACTGTGAAGGATGCCCACCCTTTACCCCATCAGGCTGACTGTCTTCCCGCCCTTGGCAGAAACGCCCTCTTCAGCACCATGGATCTCACATCAGGATTTTATAACATTCCCCTTCATGAATCTGACAGGCGCTACACGGCCTTCACTACACCGCTTGGCCTTTATGAGTACAACAGGCTTCCTCAGGGGCTATGCAACAGTCCAGCTTCCTTCATGCGAATGATGCTCAGCATCTTTGGTGATATGAACTTTTCCAGTCTCCTTTGCTACCTTGATGACTTACTGGTGTTCGCACCTTCAGAAGAGGAGGCCCTGAAACGCCTGGAAGTCGTTTTCTCTCACCTGAGGGCCAGCAATCTTAAGCTTGCACAGAAAAAGTGTCATCTTCTCAGACGGTCTGTAAAGTTCCTGGGTCATGTGGTGGATGCTAATGGAGTTTCAGTTGATCAGGAAAAAGTGAGGGTCATTACTGGCTTCCAAAAGGAAGATCTCATGGATGCTGATGGACTTACCCCATCGGCAAAGAAAGTGAGGTCATTCGTTGGCATGGTGATGTTTTACCAACATTTCATCCCAGGATGCTCTCGTATTGCTAAGCCACTCTATGCTCTGACTGCAGGCCAGAAGAGGAGACTTAAAGGCCCACATGGTCGTGGGAAAGCTGGAACTTTCCGAGAGTTGACTCCTCATGATTGGACTCCAGCCTGTGAAAAAGCATTTGAGGGACTCAAAGGTGCTCTCCTTAACTGTGTGGTGCTGGCACACCCTGATTTTGACAGGCCATTTGTCCTTTCCACCGACGCTTCCATGGATGGGCTGGGTGCTGTGCTGTCACAGGTTCCAGCTGGTGAGGAGAGAGCAAGACCCATAGCCTTTGCCAGCAAGTCTCTCAGCCGCAGCCAAGTCAGATATCCTGCACACAGGCTTGAATTTTCGGCCCTGAAGTGGGCTGTGTGCGATAAATTCAGTAATTGGCTCAAGGGTCATAAATTCACCGTTTGGACTGACAACAATCCTCTCACGTACATCCTGACCAAGCCAAAGCTTGACGCCTGCGAACAACGTTGGGTCTCCAAGCTCGCCCCATACACTTTTGAGTTAAAGTATGTCCCTGGCAAACTGAATGTTGTGGCAGATGCTCTGAGTAGGGACCCCTTTGTGAAGCCTGTGGCTCAGCGGCTCTTGTCAGAGCCGTACTCTGAGCTGCTGGAGCAAGTCTGTGATGTGAAGGATGGTGGTGTCCAGGACGCTTTCCGTTTGACCTGCCTGCCCCAGTCATTGGACGACCCACCTGTCACAGATGCTGTTGATGTTTCTTTGACAGATGATGATGTCTCGTCTCTTTTGTCATCACTCAGTGACTGGGATTGTGCTCCGAGACAGCGTGCCATGTCTATGGCTGATCACCTGACAACACTGGCAACACCTGGCCATGATGTTTTCCCTGCTCTGTCTCAAGCTGATCTCCTGTCTCAGCAGAAGCTGGACCCTGTCATCTCCAGGGTTTCCCATTACGTTGAGCGGAAGCGCAGACCTTCCAGGCGTGAGCGCTATCATGAGAGTCAACAAACACTGAGGATTCTGAAACAGTGGGACAAGCTTACCTTCCTTGATGGCGTCCTCTACAGAGTGGTAAAAGATCCACTGACAAGACACAAGAGATTCCAGTTTGTTGTTCCCGATTCCCTAAAATCTGAGTTGTTGGGGGGGTCACGTGATGCACCGAGGAGGATAGACGTACCGCTGTCGGTCTCCTCACTGGACTTAACTAAAACAATATCTCTGTTTTTTCCCGTTGCTAAAATTGCGATTAAACAATCGCTAAACCTACATAGACATTGGAAATGTCGCTGGAAACCTTTTTCAACACGCCCAAGAAAAGAGAAACTCGGAAAAAGAGCAGCAAGCCGGCGGCTAACGAAGCGCTAGCTAACCAAGACGACGAAGCAGAGCCAGAGCTAGCTAGCGAAGAAGTGTCTGAATCCTGCACCGAGCACGGAAAGGAGTCCGCCAGCCCCAATAGCGATGGCACAGTAGTTCAGCAGGTGACGCTTAATATTGAGAAGATGCTGGACACTAAACTCGCCAATATCTTGAAACCAGTCACAGAGATGTCAGAAAAGCTGGATAAGCTGGTGGGCAGACTGGGGACGGTGGAACAACGAGTGTCCGACTTGGAGGATAATGCAGCGGGTAATGCACCACGGCTTGAATCGCTGGAGTCTGCGCTGAAAAAGGCAATGGGAAAGCTTGAAAACTATGAGAACCAGAGTCGACGACAAAATGTTAGAATTATTGGACTGAAAGAAGGCACTTAAGGCAAGAATCCACCCGTGTTTTTTGAGAAGTGGATTCCCGAAGGTCTTGGACATGGACATGCAAGGGGAGCGGCTGAAAATAGAGCGAGCTCATCGTGTGGGACCTCCAGTGGGATCCACCGGCAGACAGGGCCCCCGTGCGGTCCTGGTGAGGCTTTACGACTACACAGACAGACAGAGAATATTACGCGCAGCGCGGAACAAGGGCAAAGTAACGATGGATGGTCAAGTAGTGTCTTTTTACCAGGACTTCTCTGCGGAGATTGTAAAACGGAGGCAAGAATCTGCAGACGCGCGCAGAAGGCTTCGGGAAGCGGGGATCAAATATGCTTTTGCGTATCCAGCTGTAATTAAGGTTCTCCTTCTAAATGGAAAACCGATCTCCCTTTCCACAATGAAGGAAATTAACGACTACGTGAAGACACTCCCGACTAACCAGTGACTGTATTTATCCTGCCTGTAATCAGGTAAACGGTATCATCTGCCTCAAAATGACTGCTTATGCAAATGTATGAAGAACAACTTGCACAATGGACAGTGAGTACCATATAACATTAAGATAGCGTCTTTTAATTTTAAATTTGAACACACTTCTACATGGGTATTTTTCAGTTTACTTGAGCTGCTGGTTACTACTATTATTTACATAGTCGTTGACATACTGGCAGTACGGTTAGGACATAGTCCGGATGGGGAGACCCGACATATTCTTTGTTTTTTCTCTCTCACCTTGTTTCATTTGCCCCCTCAGCTGTACTTGTATAGCTAGAGTATGACAAGGTTTTTGTTTTTTCTTTCTCTTGGCTCTGTTTTAGCCACGTTAGGTAGGTCTTATCCAAGCCTTAGCTTGTTTTTGCTTGGATTGTTCTTGTGTTTTTTTTTATTTTTGGTCCAGGCAAGATTTCAGATTAAAAGGATATCCAAATTATGCTATAGGATAAACGTGACTAGCAGCACGATATAATGTTACATTATTTCGAACATTAGGTTTTGTACCTGGAATATCAAGGGCTCCAACAACGTTGTCAAAAGGAAAGCTGTTCTAAACTATCTGAAAAAAGAAAATGTCCAGGTTGCATTCCTCCAAGAAACCCATCTGAATGAGGAGGAGCACAAAAAATATCTCAGAGAGTGGGTTGGACAGGTATATTTCACATCTTATTCTGCCAATAAAAGGGGTGCAATTATATTAGTTCATAGATTGTTGCCATTTACAGCTAGAAATAGTTATAAAGATACAGACGGAAGGATAGTTCTAGTAAAAGGAGAACTATATGGAGAGTCAGTATTGTTAGGAAATGTTTATGCTCCTGATGTCTATGATCAGGACTTTTTGCCTTCCTACTCAGTAAAATTGCTGAAATGGACTGCACAAATATGATAATTGGAGGAGATTTTAATTGCTATCTCTCCCCGTCTCTAGATAGAGATCCCCCTTATAAGGATCAGTCAAAGTCCGGCAAAGCACTACAACATTTTCTGGAGATATTCAACTTGTTAGATGGTTGGAGATACATGAATCCTAATAACAGAAATTACACATTTTATTCTCCACCTCACTTCTCATTTTCACGAATTGACTATATATTTATATCGGAACACCTAGCTCCCTTAGTAGAACAGTCTGGCATTGGATCCATGGCCCTTTCAGACCACGCTCCTGTCACTCTGGAAATGCAGCCTCTTAGGCCTGCAGAGCGGTCGTTCTCTTGGAAAATTAATGCATCACTGTTTCATGATGATAATTTTATCAAATTCCTGGAAACGCAAACAGATCTTTATTTAGAAATAAATGACTGCAATGACTCTGATCCGAGATTGGTCTGGGAGGCTTATAAAGCTTACATGCGAGGCATGATTATATCATACTCTAGTAAGAAGAAAAAAGAGCGCACTCAAGAACAATCACAAATTGAAAAGAAAATAAAAAAATTAGAGGAAGATTTTCATAGATCCAAATCGGATGTGGCGCTTAAAGAGCTAAAGGAGGCAAGACTACTATTGGATAATTTACTAACAAAGAAGGCTGAGTCTGATATTATGTTTGCAAGACAAAGACTGTTTGAATTTGGGAATAAGCCAAATAAATTCTTAGCTCGTCTTGCAAGAAACTCTCCCCAGAAAGCTTTTATCCCTGCAATATCTGATGAGGATCAAGTTTGTCAAACAAGCAATACAAAGATCAATGAATGCTTTCAGAAATTTTATGAAACGTTGTATACCTCAGAATTAGACAACGACACATTTACCAGTAGTAATTTTTTAAATGGCTTACAGATGCCTCGGCTAACAGAGGAGCGAGCTAAACTGTTGGAAGGACCTGTTACAATAACAGAAATTGATAAAGCAATCTCCTCACTCCAGTCAGATAAAAGTCCAGGGGCCGATGGATTCTGTGCACAGTTCTATAAAAAATTGAAAAGTAAAATTAGCAAACTATTACAACGTGTGTTCAACAAATCCTTTGAAGAGGATGAACTCCCGAAATCTATGTATTTAGCTCATATTATAGTTATCCCCAAAAAAGGGAAAGATCCAGAACTATGTGCTTCTTATCGCCCGATAAGCCTCCTGGGAGTGGATGTAAAAATACTCTCAAAAATAGTGGCTAATCGCCTAGAAAGTGTGGTGACTGATATAGTTAATGAAGACCAAACAGGGTTTGTGAAAGGCCGTACCTCATCAAATAACACAAGACGTTTAATTGATATTATTCACTATCTTAACTTTAAGCAAATTCCGGGTGCTATTGTAACAATGGACGCGGAGAAAGCATTTGATCGAATTGAGCGAAAATACATGCTTGAAGTGCTGAAAAGATTTGGCTTTCAATCGGATTTTGTTCGATGGGTACGGCTTTTATACAAAATGCCCACTGCCTCGGTCTTAACAAATGGTCTAATCTCTGCCCAGTTTCAACTCAACAGAGGTACAGCCCAAGGGTCACCGCTATCGCCTCTGTTGTTTTCTTTGGCTATAGAGCCACTAGCAATTGCTAGCCGGCAAATCTCCAATATCAAAGGAACGGTGATAGGTACAACACAGCACAAAATTCTATTGTACGCAGATGATATCCTCCTGACTCTAACAGACCCACCAAATTCAATACCTGCACTAATCAACTGTGTGAAAGAGTTCGGTCAAATTTCTGGTTACAAGGTTAATTTGACAAAATCTGAAATCATGCCTATCGGTTTCTTGTATGAGTATGAACCTGACTTTGTAAAACCCTTTCACTGGGCACCAGATGGATTCACATACCTGGGGGTTAAAATAACACCTAAAATTAGTCAACTTTATGTTGAAAATATTAACCCTATGGTTAAACACATTAAGGACAAGATGCTAAGCTGGAAGAAGCTTCCTGTATCCTTTCTCGGGAAGAGTCAATCTTATTAAGATGATAATTCTCCCCAAGATTATTTATCCTCTATTTATGCTCTTCATAACTCTGAAGAGAAGCAACATTAAAGATATAAATAAAGCTCTCTCTGACTTTATATGGGCTGGCAGAAAACCTAAAATTAAATTAGATATCTTACAACTACCAAGAGATCAAGGAGGATGGGGCCTCCCAGATATTACAAACTATACGACCTCAATGCAAGCCAATATTATCTCAATATGGGCAACTGGTCAACCGAAACCACCATGGTTTGAGATTGAAGCAGCCTTCTCCAAACCGTTCTCTCCTGTCAACTTACTTGATAAACGCAGGAGTGAAATTCCAATTATGGCGAAAGACAATTTTCTAATTACTAACGTGTGTAATACTTGGACCTCACTGCGGAAACATTTTGGGACTAAACACAAACTGAGCTGTTTAACAACAATGACTGACAATCCTGATTTGACCGGGGGGGGGGGCACTGGATCCAATTTTCAGAACTGGTATGAAGCAGGAATCCACCATATTCATGACCTTTGGGATAGGGGAAAATTTAAAACATTCGAATCATTACAGGCTACATACAAACTACAAACAAAAGAATTTTATAAATACCTCCAGGTCAGGCATTATGTATATACTAAAATGGGTGCTCTCGATCTTCCAGGTGACTTTAACTTATTAGAAAAGACTCTTTTAGATGGTCTTAAACAAGGTCACTTTGTCTCCAAATTTTATTCCAAGCTGCAACATCTGAATACAGACAGACTATCATTCCTACGGAAATCGTGGGAGACTCAGTCAAAAACAACAATTAATATTGACTTATGGGAGGAAATTTTACTCTTACCCTCGAAGATATCCATATGTAACAGATTTAAAGAAATGCAATATAATATCCTATAAAATGTCTACATATCTCCATATATGTATAGCAAATATACAGCAGGGGCCTCTCCAAAATGCCCAAAATGTAAGACTATTTTAGGGACAAGATTTCACTGCCTCTGGGAATGCGAAAAGATTCAACGGTTTTGGCAAACTGTATGTGACGAGATTAGTGTGATAATCAAGCAGCAATTACACCCCAATCCAATATCATGTCTACTGGGATGTATCCCTGTATCACTGAGATCACATAAGAGCACTGTACAATTTTTACTTATGGTGGGCCGGAAAGCTGTTATGACCAAATGGGTGGGAGATGAACCTCCTTCAATACATCTGTGGAAGTCTCTGATATCAGACTATATCTCCCTTGAAAGGCTAAGATTTGGTCTTAATGGCCAGAAGGACCTTTTTACAGCAAAGTTTGGCAGGGTGTTGGAGTACCTAGGAACCCAAAGTGCAACTGTCTGAAATGTAAGACCTAATAAGGACTTTTTGACTTCATAACTGTGGATGTACTTCGGATTTGCTGCATATCTCATGTAATCTGTATACTCTGTGCTGGACTGTTATAATTTTGAAAATGTTCAATAAAAAGAATACTCCAAAAAAAAAAAAAAAAATCTGAGGTGTTGGTTGGTGTTCATGACCACGCTGGCCATCAAGGTCAACCACGCACACTCTCCCTAGCTCGTCAGCGTTTCTTCTGGTATGATATGGAGAAGGATGTGCGCAACCATGTGAGGACCTGCCATAGATGTGTTCTCAGCAAAACACCAGAGCCAGCTGCAAGAGCCCCCTTAGAGAACATCAGGACTAGTGCTCCACTGGAACTGGTGTGCATTGACTTCTGGTCAGCTGAGGACAGAAATAACAAGTCTGTGGATGTTCTTGTGATCACTGATCATTTCACGAAGTTGGCGCATGCATTCCCATGCCAGGACCAGACCGCTAAGAAAGTGGCTAAGAAGCTTTGGGATGAATTCTTCTGTGTGTATGGCTTTGCTCAACGTATACACTCAGACCAGGGAGCAAACTTTGAGAGTGAGTTGGTTGCTGAGCTTCTGGAGTTGAGCGGTGTTGGCAAATCTCGGACATCACCCTACCATCCTATGGGGAACGGGACAACAGAGAGATTTAACCGCACCCTTGGCAACATGTTAAGATCCCTCCCTCCAAGAGCGAAGCATAAATGGCCACAGATGATCCAGTCCATGACTTTTGTATACAACTGCACTGTCCATGAAACCACAGGATTTGCACCCTTCTATTTGATGTTCAGGCGGGTTCCCAGACTGCCCGTTGACCTCATGTTCCGGAATGTCCTTCATGACAACACCGTTTGTGACTATGACACCTATGTGAAGACACTTGTGGATGACCTGCGCACTGCCATGCTCCTAGCCCAGGAAAACAGTGCAGTAGAGCAGAAACATCAGGCTGACCAGTACAACAAGAGGACGAAAGGTGTGCCTCTTACACTGGGTGACCAGGTGCTGGTGGCAAACAAGGGAATCCGCGGCAAGCGGAAGCTTTCTGACAAATGGGAGCCTGTCGTCTATACAGTTGTGGACGCTAAACCTGCTCTTCATATCTACCGGATCAGGGATCGGGATGGACGTGAGCGTGTGGTGCACCGCAACCTGCTCCTTCAAGTGAACTTTTTACCCTTGGATGTGTGTTTTGATGACAATGTTACCCACCGCGCTGTCAGCGTAACCAATGGCCCCTCAACCACTGCTGTACATGAATCTGAAGTGTCAGCTGTGGACACTGGAGCTGTAACAGTTGTGACCTCTCTTGCTGATCCCCTGGCCTGTTTAAGTGACTGTGATGAGGACCGTACAGCGTCATGGGTCCACCAGTCCCCCACCGACACAGACCTTATCACAGATCTACCACCTCTACCTGAGCCATCCTCTCCTGTCCTTGGTGGGTTGGGTGGTGAGAGTGCCTCCCCTGACCCTTCCATTCGCTCACAGCCTCCACCTGTTGACCCTACTGGCCTCGGGGAATCTGATATTGGTCAGAGACTTATTTCACGTTTTGGTAGAGTCGTTAGGCCAGTATGTTGTTTGATTGAGTCGATGACTCAAGTTGAAGCACTTCTTGGTGTTGAACAAGTTCAGTCCTCTGTCATACATGTGTGATTCTGGTTGCTGTATTCAATGTTTCTATGAGAGTTCCTATGGGATGTATATTGTGCCTACATTGTAACTTTGTTTTTGTTTTTGTTTTGATGAAAATGTTTATTTTGTGATGATGCCCAAGTGTTGTGTGGCCTATTTGTGTGGTGTAAAGGCACCTCATTTTGTCCATGGAGTATTCTGAGATTTTACTAGGCGCCGAGCAGGTCTCTGGTCTCTTAACCCTTTTTAGGGTGGCTGATATCGCTGATTTAACTCACTGTGTGCGTTAGTTTGCTTTGGGCCATGTTTATTTGTGATTTTGGGCAGGTTTTGTTTTACTGATGTTTTGGAATTTTGTGTAATTCTGGAGGGGTGAATGTAACCGGGTCAACCTGTGAGGTTATTGAAATATGTATATAATTACACAAAATCTGTTACTGCCTGACAAGAAAATGCCTCCAAATCCCGTGCAGACTGTGTGTGTAGCTCGGAGCTCCTCCTTTTTGATTTCTTCTTCTGTGGTCCCCACTATAAATGCCTCCTGCGCCCCCCACCTCTGCCCTTTTGTACAGTTCTCCTGCGGGAGAGGTGGGTGACCTTATTTCATTCAGTTGATAATCCTGAACCATCCTAATGTTTCTCTTTGTTTATTATATGTATTTCTGGTCTCAATGTTATTGTCATGTCTGTTCCTGTCTAATAATGTATACATGTTAACAGAGTTGAATTGTAAAATAGTGGTTTTAACAGTTGAAAATCGCTAGCTTGACTCTATGACAAACCGAACTAACTTCCGGGTTTGTCGATATCTTTATCTGCATTTTATTTGTATAGGAGCTCGAGTGGACAGTACGATTTACATGGAGGTTCTGCTTGTTATCTATTTTGTCAGGTTTGTTTTGTTAAATATGTTGTTTGTTCACTGTATAATGATTTTGCCACGTAGTCGCGGGTGGCCCTTTTGTACAGTTCTCCTCCGGGAGAGGAGCTCGAGTGGACAGTACGATTTACATGGAGGTTCTGCTTGTATCTATTTTGTCAGAATAAACGGAGATTGTCTCCAAAGAGGTCCCGGTGTCACAGCATCATTCAAACCAACACAACGCAGAAGCACACCGGTCACACAAGTTATAACAAAGATGTTGATTTTTTTTTTCTTTTATATTTTTTATAAAACATTTTCACTGCGGTCACAATAGTGTCTCTCACAGCGAAGGGAAAATAAATAATAGCCGGGCATTTATTTGTTTCAGTCATTTAACAGACAGGTGTTTATTTGGGACCAGGAGGCAATTTGGGACAGGCGTTTAATTCCTTCCTCTCAAAAATCCGGGATGAAAATGTCACAAACTTCGCCAGCTTCTCGGTGAATTCTCTGGCATCCTTCTGGGCAATAGTTGTCTTCTGCAAGTGAAGTTGATGCAGCGGAGGAAACAATTCAGCGGACCAGCACTCGCAGATAACTCCTCATCTCTGCTGTCACTCACGGTGGCGTACATTTGTTTCCCCATCACCCTGATCTTTTTACGGGACACTCTCTCGTGGCGTGTCCGTTTGCTGATAACTCATTCCCGCATGTTTATCTCAAGCTCCTCGCTCGCTCCCAGCCTGGCCCTGTTGCTGTCCTCCTCGGACAGACGCTGAAGCAAATAAATCAAAATTAACAACAAACCGATCCATTTTGTAGCCTATTTTTCCGTCGTTTCCTACTCCAGCTCTGACAGTTACAATGTTGCCATGGAGATGAATAAAATGTTGCCACAGACTTGCCGGAGTAATATTTTGAGTAATGAGTCAGGCGTGCTTGTCATGCTGATTTGAGCACGGTCTAAATTTCTTGTTGACCAATCAGAGTGCTTGATTGGAACTACTTGTTGTATAATTGATCTTTAATAACAGGGTCAAGTTTGGAGACCAGTGTTCACACGGCCAGGACAGTGTTCACACAGACAGGACAGTGTTCACATGGACAGGACAGTGTTCACACAGACAGGACAGTGTTCACACAGACAGGACAGTGTTCACATGGACGGGACAGTGTTCACATGGACGGGACAGTGTTCACACAGACAGGACAGTGTTCACACAGACAGGACAGTGTTCACACAGACAGGACAGTGTTCACACAGACAGGACAGTGTTCACAGGGACAGGACAGTGTTCACACAGACAGGACAGTGTTCACACGGACAGGACAGTGTTCACACGGCCAGGACAGTGTTCACACGGACAGGGCAGTGTTCACACGGCCAGGACAGTGTTCACACAGACAGGACAGTGTTCACAGGGACAGGACAGTGTTCACACGGACAGGACAGTGTTCACACGGACAGGACAGTGTTCACACAGACAGGACAGTGTTCACAGGGACAGGGCAGTGTTCACAGGGACAGTGATCACACAGACAGGGCAGTGTTCACATGGACAGTGTTCACATGGACAGTGATCACACAGACAGGACAGTGTTCACATGGACAGTGTTCACATGGACAGTGATCACACAGACAGGACAGTGTTCACATGGACAGGACAGTGTTCACAGGGACAGGACAGTGTTCACACAGACAGGACAGTGTTCACACAGACAGGACAGTGTTCACAGGGACAGGGCAGTGTTCACAGGGACAGTGATCACACAGACAGGGCAGTGTTCACATGGACAGTGTTCACATGGACAGTGATCACATGGACAGTGATCACACAGACAGGACAGTGTTCACATGGACAGTGTTCACACAGACAGGACAGTGTTCACATGGACAGGACAGTGTTCACAGGGACAGGACAGTGTTCACACAGACAGGACAGTGTTCACACAGACAGGACAGTGTTCACACGGACAGGACAGTGTTCACAGGGACAGGACAGTGTTCACACAGACAGGACAGTGTTCACACAGACAGGACAGTGTTCACAGGGACAGTGATCACACAGACAGGGCAGTGTTCACATGGACAGTGTTCACATGGACAGTGATCACACAGACAGGGCAGTGTTCACATGGACAGTGTTCACACGGACAGGACAGTGTTCACACGGACAGGACAGTGTTCACACGGACAGGACAGTGTTCACACGGCCAGGACAGTGTTCACACAGACAGGACAGTGTTCACACGGACAGGACAGTGTTCACACGGACAGGACAGTGTTCACACGGACAGGACAGTGTTCACACGGACAGGACAGTGTTCACACGGACAGGACAGTGTTCACACGGACAGGACAGTGTTCACACGGCCAGGACAGTGTTCACACGGACAGGACAGTGTTCACACGGACAGGACAGTGTTCACACGGCCAGGACAGTGTTCACAGGGACAGGACAGTGTTCACAGGGACAGGACAGTGTTCACAGGGACAGGACAGTGTTCACACGGACAGGACAGTGTTCACACGGACAGGACAGTGTTCACACGGACAGGACAGTGTTCACACGGCCAGGACAGTGTTCACAGGGACAGGACAGTGTTCACAGGGACAGGACAGTGTTCACAGGGACAGGACAGTGTTCACACAGACAGGGCAGTGTTCACATGGACAGTGTTCACACGGACACAGGGCAGTGTTCACATGGACAGTGTTCACACGGACACAGGACAGTGTTCACATGGACAGTGTTCTCACAGACAGGACAGTATTGACATGCACAGTTTTCACACAGGCAGGACAGTGTTCACATGCACAGTTTTCACACAGGCAGGACAGTGTTCACATGCACAGTTTTCAAACAGGCAGGACAGTGTTCACATGCACATGGTTTAGTGACTCTCAGTATTAAACAGTAGGAGCTGCTGACTCTGACCCTGAGAGCCTAACCCAGGAATTACCCAGTATCCTGTCAGCTGTTCACACCACTTATGGATGAACCTTAAAGGATACTTAATGCTACAGAAATTGAACTTGTGTGAGCAATTACTGAAGTATTAACATTTGTGTTTAATTTCATAAGACTGTAAGCCCAGATGTTAGTGGTTGCCAACATGACAAACATGACAAGACCCAATTGTAATAACCTAGAAATTATCCTTCTCCTATTTCCTATTTATCCTATTTCTTAGCATAATGCATTTCAATCTGGTGATAACTGTGAGATATGCTGTCTTGGACCAGCCTGACTGTAGCACCAAAGAACACAACGATAACAAGCAGACATTACTGTTCAATAAACTTTTATTACAGCACACAAAATAAAAACAAATTTAGGAAAACAACATCTCAGTCAGGGCATCTCACTGAGAACAATGACAGAAGTTAAAGCAAGGATTCCTTTGGATATCAAAATGTACCTTCTCTCCACCTCTGAGGAAGATCTGTCACCTTGATTTTGAAGTCCACCTGTGGTCCTCTGATTTGGCAGCGTTGATGAACTTTAGATTAAAATAATAATAATAATAATTTAAAATAGTTTTCTATCGAGTGTGTATCGGAATCTAATACATTCACAGATCAATGTTGTCCCACAGGAGATTATGTGAGACAATATATATTATATTAATGTACATACATGTCATTTTAAAGTATTTATCTGAACAGCAGAGAGAGGCAGGCCTTTTTTTTCTACAACCCTGTCTCCTGGAAATAACATTTACATACCACTCATTTGACATAATGGGGAACAATTAATTGATCCATGTTAATAAACCTGAAGTGTGGGATTTTCAAATATAACTGAATGTCTTCTACATTGAAACTCTTTCCAAATCAGTTCACAAAATTCTGACTGTGCCTTTGACCACCAGCTAAGTCAGTTTATCTTGCGACTTTCCCACACGATGAACCCAGACCGTTTGTCAGAGCAGCTTATTATGACCCATATTTATGTGTTTTTGTTAGGCAGTGACACTGTAGATATTATTACAGCTGCAAATGAGGAAGGCAGGAAAAGAAGTATAAAGAACAATCAGGGTGTATTTGGAGAAGGACGGGGATGAATAAGCACTGGACTTTCATCCAGGAGCCCGTTGTCCGATTAGTGAGAGCACAAGTCAACAGTGAGTTCTAACGTACCAGCAGAGTTAAGTAACAAATAGACATGTTTGTAACTGAACTGTTACAAAAGTAATGTAGTCATTCTGAGCCAAATCCCATTTTCCTAAACATATCCAAGTCTAGTGCGTGATGAAGGTCCATACACCTGTCACAGGTATGCTGCAACAGTCCTGTTGTTTTGTAAATGATAATATGTGTTGTTTTAGACAAACTGTAAAGATGAATTGGCCTACGGCCAATAGGGTCATGGCTGCCTGTGTCATACACATGTCGACATGTTTATGTATTTACTCTCATGGCCATCAGGGAAAACAGAAGTTCTGCACTGCAAGACTGTTCACACTAAAACATACGAGTAGCAGCAATCAACTTTTTTAAACGGTTGTATTTAGACACTCAATACACAGCACAGGAAGTGTTTATTAACACAGAGCCAAAACCAATTTCTGTCCCTGATCTGAAGTGCTTTAGTTGCCTTAACCACCCAGCACAGGACTGCAGTTGTTTCTAGGAGAGAGGGTTGTGTTGTGTTGTATTTGAGGCCAACACACTCTCTCTTCTGTTCATGTTTTCATCTGCTGTTGGTGTTCCCTCCACATTCCCTTCACGTTCACCTATTGTCTTGATAAATTCAGTGTAATACACATTTCAGCATTACCTCCAACACAACGACTCACGCCATACTTACCACTCTACTGCTATGAGCTTCTCATTTTCACAGACATACACTCATAAAATGTTTTATTCCAGTCACTTTTATTTGTTTCACTGTCACTATTAAGTTACTGTCTATGGAACTCAACAGTTTTTTTCTTCCCAGGCCCCATTTTCTCCATTTGTACTGGTTAGCTTTAAATGTGAAGCTTCTGCATAGAGACTTGAATTGCAGACTTGAATTGCATTGACTTTAACATCACAGTATTATAAAAAAAGAACAGGAAATGATTACTGACTGAAAGTATTCATGGTAAAGAGAGAGCGAGAGCAGCAGAGTGGTGAGTATGTCACCTCTTATTGGATACATGGCCATTATATGAACGCTTTTATTTGAGAATTCATGGTAAAATGGATCACTGATCACTCATGGCAGGGGAGGCCAGGTACACCCCTCCAAATCAGACGGAAACCCTTTGTATGAAACTTAATTTGGAACTGTCCTTTATCTTATAATATCTGGGAGCAGTTAGCTACATTCTTTAGGACCAGTATTTACATACTTCATGTTGGAATGTTGCCATAGGATCTTTGCTAGAACACGATACAGCATTTTCAAGTTTGAACCATGTGAATTAGTGGAGAGAAGGTACCAATGTAAATATGTGAGCTCCTCACAGTGTACTCAACTGTGTCACCAAGTAAGCAACAAATGCAAATTCAAACTCTTATTAATTACATATTTACTTTAAGTGTTGGTGGAGGTGCATATCAGTGTCAACCTCCAATTCTGCTGTAATATTTTCTTTACAAAATATGCAGTATATACATTGGAATTTACAAGCAAAGCTTTAAAAAAGGCAAAACATTAAAAAGAAAGGACCTTAATCTGTTTCAGTGCAAAAATGCCTGCTGAGAGTGGAGCACAGACCCAACACATAAACAGAATAGAAACAGTCTCAATACAAAATGCTTGTCATCAGGAGTCATGTGCAGTTTTTAGGTAAGCATCAACCTCCCTGTGAGGCTGTATAGGAACCAATTCATTATTGCTGTGCTTTGTGGATATATGTGGGTTATGAGATACTAAAGCTTCATTTCACCCTGAGGAACAAAAAGAAAATAATTCAGAATGTAAGTTCTTAACTGTTAAATATATATGTATATATAATCACTAATAACATAACAACAGTAGTTTGAGAGGGTTGCAAGAAAAAACTGTGGTTAAAATCACAAAAACCATGTCCTCAACCCTCATCTGATAGGATCTACAGAGGGAGCAAGAGGGCATGCACTAATGTTGGTCTCAGCCTCACCACCACTGAGAAGCCAAACAGCTGCTATACGCTGAGCTGGGAGGTTGGGAGGAACACAAATTCATCTGAGAAAAACTCTGGTACAAGTCATCAGATTTTACTAATATATGTACAAGACATCTGTTGGTCTGTGGCTGCTCAAAAGTGCTTGGAACAATTTAGACCCCCTCACCTGGTGTTAATATGTGACCTGGGTGTGCGTTCATCTGAACAGGCCTGATCATTTGCACTTGGTGATAAAGGATAATTCCACCAATTTTCTACATTAGAGTGTTTTCACAGTTTTTGGGGAAGGTGTGAAGGTATGCAGCCTTTTGTGGCTCCAGAAAAAGCTGCTTATAATCTCATGAATTGGCTCCTGCGATGTCACTCAGTTTTTAGTTTTTATTTATGTATCAATTTTTTTATGTTTCCAAACTGTACCAATGTAATTTCCGCCTGGCTGAGATCTGACCACAGAACATCTCCAAAAAGTAGTCTGGCTGATCTGATCACATTCCTCTTTCTAGCATTCACACTGAACATATCCAGATACTGATCAATGTTCATACCATGTGTCATTTCACATATGATGAAATCACATGCAAAGCCTCCATTAGGATTCCTTCATGCATTGGTCAGTGACATTCCATAGCAATCCAAATCCTGCTCACTTCCTTCAAGTGTTTGCCAAAAAAGCCCGGATGTGTTCACCTGCATCATCTGATATGATCCAGTACAACAGCCTGCAATGACCTGGACAATGTCTACAGGAATTTGTTTAACAGATGCATTATTTGGTGTTATACTATTCAAACTGTGTGCAAACTCAAGAAGGACCAAATCATTTTAAAGCCACTTTTCAGATTGTATCCTAATTTTTTACATTCTCATATACAGAGAACATGTTTCTTTTTTTTTTTCTCTTTATATGTCTTTACTGACAGGACAGCTTCAGAGATGACAGGAAACGGGATAAGAGAGGGGTGTGTAACGCAGTAAAGGCCTCCAGGCCGGGACTTGAACCCAGGGGCGCTGCAGCGAGGATAGAGCGTCTGTACATGGGACGCCTGCTCCACGGACTGAGCTAATGGGCGCCCAATGTGCTGAGAACAGGTTAATATTTATCATGTTTCCGGGCAGTGACAGCCATGTGTCATGGTCATACAAACACTAAACTCCTCCTGTGAGGCTCTGTCTCAGGGGGGTTCATTGTGTAATGGGAAGCAGAAAAGAAGACAAACCGGAAGCAAAGCCACCAAGTTCAACAAACTTCACCATTTTCATGAACATCAGTCCTTTAAGACGTCATCATCCATTCATCTATCCCTCCATCCATCCATGACCTCAGCGGCACTTTGTTTCTGCACACATGCATACACCCAAATAGTTAAAGGATTGGGACAATGAGTTCCATTCAGTCTTTGTCAGAAGCATCTTTATCTACATTTCCACAGGACTTCTTTCTGTGGAAAGAAGACAGGTGGTGAAGACCACTTTTAAACAGGGAAATCTTGACCATCTGAATGTGGTTGAAGTTACTAATAAGATCAGAGCTATTCTATGATGGTAACCTCATAGACATTGAGCAGCCAGACCTGATTTCCATAGGAGGGGCAGAGGATAAGATAAACCTAAAGGCAGGAACACGTCTCGTCTTGGACGAGTTCGGGAACATATCTGTTAGGTGTGTTCAGCTGTGTTGGAAGCTTTTGGAACCACGCGGCGAGTGTCTGGTCAGATTCAACTTGCAAAGTCTGAGAGTGCTGTCGGTCATAGGATTGGACGCCATTGGATATTCTGATTGGTTGTCTGCTAGCTGTTCAATGACCATTCTGGTGTTAAGGAGACTTATTGCATCTCGTGCAAGCACAGAATGTACATGCTACTGTGTAGTTGGCAGTAGTCGAGGCGGTATGTTTCAATGCAACTTTTCTGCCTAACGGGTCAGATGAGGGGCAACGGAATGGTCGGATAAAGGCAGTTGGCCGTTGGTTTGAGTCTGGGCGGTGTGTGGGCCCCTTAACATCCAGCTAAATCCTGGACGAAGTTTCTGATCTTTGATTTTTTTTTGTGTACATGCACAACTGTTTTTTCTAATTTTTACCTCTGCCAAGGAGGTAATGTTTTCACCTTCACTCCAAGCTCCTTTTTCAGCTGCTATATAGTAACAATTAAGGATATACACCTGCAACTACAAACAATGTGCAGCCGAGATAATGGGGATTTAGAAAGGTACTGACTGTTATTAGGCTTTATTGAAATAAAGGTTGGACTGTTGGACCCTCTTCTAGCTTTTAACATGAGACCCATGTTAAACAGACGCACAACTGGTTAAAGTGGATATGTTGGCTGGATTGGTCATTATTGAGCTACACCTTCTTTAGCTTATAAATGATCGTAGTTTCATTAAATCTACAAGACCTTCACCTGACACAACAAGGAACTGCTGTCTTTTAAGCTGAATGGTCCAGAGAGGACAAACATGCTCTAATCTAATTTTCAGTTGAGGTGTCATCATGTTGAATATATGATTTGGGTTTCTCATAGAAGAAGAGAAATGATTCTTGGCCTTCACCTATGGTACAGTAGGTGTTGACCTTTGAGCCCATTGTCCCAGTACCTGTGAGTGTCACGTCCTGTTCTGTACCAGTCTCTCTCTGCAGCTACAATCATTACACTCTCACAAATGTACAAAACATAGTTTGTCTATCATAGCCATTAAAAATACTTTACAAACATTTTACTGTATCCTCCTGGGAAGAGTCCAGTAAACAGTTTATTGTGTGTGTGTGTGTGTGTGTTATTTACATTGAGTATTCAGTCAGGTATAACAGTAAGGAGAAGATATGACTTTATGTCTGTGT
Organism: Sparus aurata; assembly: GCF_900880675.1. Taxonomy (NCBI): domain Eukaryota; kingdom Metazoa; phylum Chordata; class Actinopteri; order Spariformes; family Sparidae; genus Sparus; species Sparus aurata. The sequence continues at coordinate 2,155,290 of NC_044206.1, forward strand.
GTATTGTATTTACTAGGAGCCTGTTCCCTGCATGCCTTGTACAGTGTGTGTATTGCTGTGCCTTACTTGGTATGTGTGTACGTAAGGTGTCAATCTGTCCCTTTTTGTGTGTCTGTATGTGTTTGTGTAAATTCCCTGTGTGGTTCTGTCACTCTCATGTTGTGTTTTATCACTTCATCACATGTGAAATGTCCTTCCTCTTGGCAGTTCAGTGTGTTCACGTGACTGCATGCATGTACCAGCCTTTATATCTCTTTATAACCAACATGTCACTCCTCTGTGTGTGTGTGTGTGTGTGTGTCTGCATGTGCGTGTTTAGGAGGACATGCCGTTGACCAGGCTCCTCAGCTGTTTGACCACAGTCTCTATCAGCTTCTGTTTGTCTCTGTCATTCTTCCTGAACTGAGAGAAGATGTTGTTCTTCTTACTGGTGTCCTTCATCCTGGAAGGAGAGAGACAAGGACATTCAAAGAGACAAGTCACTATAATGATTGTATTCTGTCAGTGATGTGATGGCTCGCTTGCTGCCATTTATGACATTGTTGCTATTTAGGGTTTGATCTGACTCGCTGCTTCTCTAGTGACTTCAAGTACTGATAAATCAGAGTTCAATTTAGAAGACAAAACCAACTCTGTCTCCACTCATGGGGACAGAAGACTTTCCTTTTGCAGAGGGGCAGTGATGAGTACATTCAGGGTGCTGCCATGGCATGTGGAGCCGGGCTAGTTTCCCATCTTACTCTATGAATTGAGGTTTGTTTGTGCTTTAAGTGATTGTGGAGAGACAGGACAACACTGTTTTATTTAGTCTAAGTTGAGTTTGAATGAAGTGTGTTTAACTATGAGTTAAAGAGGCAATTGACCTCATCTTTGAAAAAAAGAGAGAAACTTGAATTCAGAATGTGTACGGTTGTTTTTTTACTAAGGAAATAGAGGTAAGAGCATTATTTGTTTTCATTTAGTTTACTTATTAACTTGGAACTGGCTGTTTGACATATCCTCCATCACTATGGGGGCTATCAGACTGTTGCTTCATCAGTGGTATAAAGTGGTATTAAGAGACCGGATGGGTCTGGTATCAGAAGACATCTGTGACACACTACATTGATGTCTTTGAGACAACGTCAAAACTGTTGTTTCTACAACACCAGTTAATAATCATGGTTCATGTTTGGAACGTTTTAAACAAAAAGACTGGCAATATCTCACCAACTGCTTCTTTAAAAGGTATACAACTATACAAACTGATGTTCATTGTGTGTAGTTAGTGTGTGTACATTTAAGCTTTATGTATCCAATAATTGGATTTATAATGAGAAACGCTTACCTCCAGTTACTGTTTATGCTGAGCTATAGAGGAGATTTTTTTTTATCATACTTTATTAATCCCCGAGGGAAAATTACTCTCTGCATTTGACCCATCACTAGCTGCATATATATTGTAAGTATATACAAATACATACACACACACACTGCAAGCTAGGAACAGTGGGCTGCTGTGACCGCGCCCAGGGAGCATATGGGGGTTTGGTGCCTTGCTCAAGGGCACCTCGGCAGTAGTCAAGGAAGTGAACTGGCACCTCTTCAGGTATCAGTCCATTTCCATATTAGTCTATACCGATTGAGCTACTGCCGCAGAGATAAACTCTATACTGCAGGAGGTTTACACTACATTATTGGTTGTGCACATATGAGAGCATGCGGGGAGAGGACCACAGAGGAGAAGTGAGGAAGCTCCACCTACCCCCGGTAGACTCTGAGCAGCAGCAGGAAAACAACAGAGAGAAGGAGATTTAGACAAACAGAAGACCGAAAATGAAACCAAAACTCAAGGAGGGGAGGAAGACAATGATAAATATGTCAGTTGTGTTGATGTGGTCCCTAGGCAGGAAGGAGATGTATCAATTAACACACAAAGCAATTAAGTATGATGGAAATAAATCCTTTCATTAATTTGCCTTTCCTTGTCCATATTGTCAGGCAATGAGTGTGTTTTAATGTGCACTATATTAAGTTGCCTCCTGTTGAAGTCAAATGTCCTGGCACTAACACTTGCAAGATGTTTTACGATCAAGACAGTTTAACTGTTGTTCTTGTTGCTCATTCCAAGTCTCACCTTCATACCTCGATGCTACCAGGACTTTAAAAAAGGGATGTTGACATATAACACAGACGCCCCCAGCAGCGTGCCCATACAGTATCACATGCACTCACTTCTCCAGTAGAGCCAAGGCAGTGGCTGGGTTCACTCTCAGGTATTTTGAGGTTGGCTGACCGTAGTCTGCCAGGTAAGTCGACCAGTCCCACACCATGAACAGGTCCAGAAGCTACAGAACACACAGAGACACAACAGTACCTCACTCCACAGAACTTTGCATAGAACCTCAGAGAGAAACAAGAAGACTGAGGCTTTGGAGCAGGTGAGAGTTTGATGGTTCTGAAGAGACTGCAGTGTGGCTAATGTGGCACAGTGACTGGAGAGTTTTGATGTAGTGAAGCTGTCGCTCCATCCACAGGATTTAATAAACACCACTGTGGAAACTGTGCAGCTGTACACCCAGTCAGTTATGCAACATGATATATAAAGAGAGAATATAAGAGATATTATTACCATGTTTTCTATCTTGACTATCTTCTTGACACTCGTTTTATTTGCTCTGTGTTGTTATTTTCTGTTATAGCTCATTTAAGATGGCAAGTATGGAGTCTCACAACCAGTTTTGGTTGACAAAAGAAGACAGCAGAGTGCTATGTGGAAACACTCATCATTTGGGGCAAATGAACAAGGAAAGTCACAGGATACAAGCATGCCCATTTTCAAGTGATAACCACAGAGCAGTGCGAACACAACAAATTTAACAATGCACCTGAAGGAGTAACATATCACCTCCATTCCACCTCCACTGATGGTGTTGGCTCCTGTCTCAACAACCATGTATTAAACAACACTGCATAGTAACTAAGAGCTTTCAGATCTAAGACGGCTACGTTTCAGCTGATAGGTAAGGACTTATTTACAATACAAGACAATCACTAGACACCAGCCGAGAGTCATTCTGATGGTTTGCTGGCTGATTGACAAAGCTCAAATTCCATCACACTGAAACACCAGCTGGCTGAAGTTTGAAAATTTGTGCCATTTGAACACCATTTTGGAAAATCTCCAATTTCAGGGGACAAACCACCATCTTAGTCTGGACAGAAGGCTGACAAATAGACAGAGAGATGCAATTACAAATGCATACAAAATAAACTCTGCTTATACGTGAAGGTGTTATTTTATACAATTCATCTGACACAATGTCACTAACATTCTACAATCACATTAAAGTGTCTTGAATTGAGAAGAGTGCAGAAGTCATCCTCATTAAAGCCTTACAGTGATCCTGAAACCTGGGCCTGCACTTCTTACAGAAACCTGTGAACACATGTCTTTGGCATCAGAAAGCAAGCAGAGTGAGAGCTGTGTTCACGGCAGGTCAGGAGCAGGGTCAGATCATGTGATGATGGTAAACACTTGTGTATCCTGGGTCACTGCGTCACTCTGACACGCAGAAAGAAAGAGGGGCACTGAGAGAAGAAGGGAGGAGGAAGGGGGTTCTGCTTCTACATGATGAGTGTGAACAGGAACATTTCAAATGACCCCCCCATGACCCCTGATTAACCTGATGAAGATGACCCCCCCCCCCCCCCCCCCCCCCCCCCCCCCCACCCACACACACAGTGTATGCTAATGGCAAAGGGTGAAACAGCTGGGTGTTTAGGTCATGTTGAAAGAGCAGTGAAAGAGCAGCTTAGTGATAATAGCATTATTCAGCTGTCTGAGAGACTCCGACAAACAGAGAGAGGTTTAGCAACAATGCCAATATTCTCACCTGGAGCTAAGTGATGTGCTTCAAGCAGCCAAGAAGAGACCGACACATCTGTGACAGTCACCCATCTGATTTGGTGTGATTATTTCTTAAAGGAAAACTCACTTTTATGTCACTTTATTCGGTTATGATAACACAGTAATGTGCATACAACTGTGCAGTGAGATAGCATTAGTTTCATTTTAATGTGCAGTCACTGGATCGCCATGGGTCATGAGGTTTTTTTTTTTTTTTTTTTTGTAATACACTTTTTATTGCTTTTTAACAGTACAACAAAAAGACCAACATACATGAACAACGTCAAGAACATACCAACATGACATGAAAGCAAACACAAACAACAACAACAAAACAAAACAACACAAAACACAAAAAAATAAAATATAAAATAAAATAGACAATTAGATTACATGAAGTAAATTAATCCAGACATACAAATAATTATATCTACACACAGGGTTGACACCTCCACCGTCTCTCCCGACTCTCTCACCCCCACAGTCCCCGCCCCACAACACATGATACTTTTGTCACAGTCAAGACACAGCTCCCATCCACATAGAAATTCATCTCCACTGCCCCTCTAATCATCCATCTCGTACAAGCCTCATGTAAGGACCCCATATTTTCATAAATACTTCCTCCTTATTGTTCAGTCTGAAAATCAGTTGTTCATAACTGGCTATTTTGTTCATTTCTTCCAACCATTCATTAAATTGTAAAATATTTTTTGTTTTCCAGTGTCTTAAAACAATCCTACAGTAGAAAGGGCCAATCTACACCATAGAGTTTGCTGGAGTGATAACTCTACTCCCTCTGTTACTATACCCAAAATACACAGGGCAGGGCTCCGAGATAAATCTATCCCGAATACTTTGTTAATGAATAATATTATATTTTCCCATAAGTTTTGTGTCTTTTCACATTCATACAACATGTGTAAAAGTGTTCCCCTACTCCTCTCACACCTCCAGCACAAGTCAGAATCACAGAGCTTTAATCTCGCCATTTTACAAGGAGTCCAATAAAGTCTATGTATGATTTTATATGTAATTAGGCGGTCTGTGTTTCTCTAGATATCTTATACCAGGATCTGGTTATTTCCTCCCACTGCTCCCCAGATATCTCACCCTGTAGATCCTCATCCCATGCTCTCTTGAGGCCCTCCAGCTTTGGTGGGTGAGATTGTCTCATAAGACTGTAAAATTTCGATGCACCATCCTTTAGCCCCTTGGTTGCCCTGTACTAGTTTTTGTAACTCTGTTTGAAGTAACAGGGGGAATTCACGTTGTGCAGACAATAGACAGCTTCTTAAGTGCAAATATTTCAAAAAGTCTTGTTTAGGGATTCTGTATTTAGTTACTAGTTGTGTAAAGGACATAAAATCGTCTCCCTCAAAAACATCTCCAATAAAAATAATCCCTGCTTCAACCCATGGTCTCCAATAGAGAGTTTTTTTATCCACTTTCAATAATTTGTTATGCCATAGGGATGACTTTCTAGTAAGAGAAGGGTTTATGCGAATAAGACGATGTGCTGCTTGCCAGGTTTCTCTTGCAAACAACAACAAAGGATTCCTAGACGGGATTTCTCCCCCAGTTTGTGAGATAAAAGCTTGTAACGGGATTGGCTCTGTAAGTTCCTTTTCAATCAAAACCCAACCTGGAGCTTGGTCCTCTGTAATATATATTTTGGCCAGCTGGTTAACAGAAAAGGCATAGTGGTACCAGTCCACTCTTGGCAGGTTGAGACCTCCATTTTCCTTTGCAGCACACATTTTAATTCTGTTTAAACAAGGTCTTTTACCTCCCCATAAAAAAGTATTTACCACTGCATTGAATTTTTTAAGCAGTGAAGGAGGAAAGCTCATGGGCAGTAGGTATATAATATAGTTCATTTGTGGAACCACCATCATTTTAAGAATATTTATTCTTCCCAGCAGAGATAATCCTATTTTACCCCAATTTTGTAAAGTGCACTCAATTTTCAAAATTAGAGGGAGAATGTTTTCTGTCATTATATCTTTTAAACCCGGTGTGAGCTTTATCCCCAAATACACTAGTCCTGAAGAAAGCCATTTAAACTGCCAGTTCTGTCTAATACTAGGTGGGCACAATCTAGACAGGGGCATTGCTTCTGATTTTCCCCAATTTATTTTGTAACCTGAGATATGAGAAAAGGTATCAATCAAAGAGAGAATGTGAGGGACAGCTGTTTGTGGATTTGTGGACAGTAACAAAATGTCATCTGCATACAAAAGTAATTTGTGTTCCATCCTTCCAGCTTGAATACCTTTGATATTTGTGTCGTTTCTGATGGCAGCTGCTAAGGGTTCCAACACCAACGCAAATATTAGGGGGCTCAGGGGACAGCCCTGCCTTGTACCCCGGTGAAGGGTGAAATGTGGCGACATCTTTCCATTTGTAAGCACTGAGGCCTTGGGGTTACAGTATATAAGTCTAATCCATTTTGTAAAAGAGGAGCCTAATCCAAATCTAGATAGCGTCCTGAACATATATCCCCACTCCACTCTATCAAACACTTTCTCAGCGTCAAGAGAGAAAGCGACTACAGGTTCAGTGCTATTTTTTACCTGCCAAATTAAATGGAGTAACCTACGAACATTGTCCGCTGATGACCTTCCTCGAATAAAACCAACTTGGTCTGTATGAATAAGACTGGGCAGGCGTGCCTCCAGCCTTAGTGCTAATATCTTGGCTAATATTTTAGCATCTACATTTATTAGAGACACTGGGCGATAGCTTCCGCATTTCTGCGCATTCTTGCCTTTTTTATGTATCAGAGTAATTACTGCTGATTGCATGCTTTCTGGCATTGTGCCCCTTTCGTTTGCATCCTTGAATACTATCACTAACCTTGGTGCTATTAAGTCCACAAATTCTTTATAAAAATCTGTTGGTAGCCCATCATCGCCAGGGGATTTCCCAGAGCTCATTTTTTTAATGGCTTGCTGAACCTCACCTAAAGTTATATCCCCCCCTATTTCTTTTTGTTTTTCGTCAGACAGGGTCGGCAGATTCACCTTGGACAAGAATTTGTCTATATCCTCCTGATCAATTGCGCCTTGTGATGAATACAATTTTTGGTAAAATACTCTAAATGTTTCATTAATCTCCCCTCTGTCTGTCACTGAAGTCCCAATTTCATTCTCCACAGAGGTTATTAAAGTGCGATTATACTGTTGTTTAACTCTCTGGGCCAGAAACCTCCCTGCTGCTTCACCTTGTTCGTAGTGCTTCTGTCTACATTGAAACAGTGCATACTCTGCTGTCTTCTGTAGAATAGAGTTTAATTCCAGTTTCATTTTGTTAAGCTGTGTAAACACTACTGGATCTAATTGGGATGCATATAATTTTTCAAGATCTTTAATTTCTTTCTCCAATTCAATTAATCGAATAGTAGTTTGTTTTTTCAAATAGGAGCTGTGTTGTATCCTGTCAAGCTTTAATATATATACCAGTGAAAGTGGAAACATGTGAGAAATGACCCGGATTTGATGTCTCCCTGTGTTAAAAATGTGCACATGTATGAAACAAAAAAGAAAGAGAAGAAAAAAAACAACAAAAAAACACACACATAAAAGCCTGAAAAACCCAAGTGAGAACCTTGAGAAGAACAAGATGGTTCTCCATAACTCCTTAAACCAAAACAACGGAATAATATGTCCGTGAAGCCTAAAGTCCTGACCCACCAAACACCGCCCCCTCCACACACTTCAAATACACTATCTTATCTGAACTTAACTCAACATGTATTTTGTTCAAACAACCAGATAAATCCAAAACCTAAGTCATATAAAGAGCAGGAGCTCAATGTCCTTTACTTAGGTCCATCTACAGAGAAGTAAGTCACTAATTGTGTCTGATTTACTCCAAAATAATATAATAAACCTGCTATTGTTATACAGTTATTGATTTTTTATTTATTATATTTTTTCCCTAAGAGAAAAGGAACAAATGCAACAATATCACAATAATTTAACTTCTTTACACCCTGGTGAACACAAACATATTCAAACAATATAGATATGATATTATGTACCTGGAGACCAGAGTGTGACTCACATAGTTCACCTGAATGGAGCCTTGAGCGGCTCATCCGACATCTCCAGTAATCAATAATATCCTCAGTGTCGCTATAAGATCTTCATGAAGCTCTCCCAGAAATGAAGCTTCTCGCCTCCTCTGGAGAAGTGAAGGTGTGTCGGGTATTATCTGCCACCACTCTCAGCACGGCTGGGTATAACATGGTGTACCGAAGTCCCTTCTCCCGCAGCTGTTTCCTCACTCCGTCGCACTTCTTGCGCCTCTGAATAACGTCCTGTGAGAGATCTTGAAAAAAAGATACTCGCTTGCCTCTCCATTCCACACGCTCCTTCTCCCGGGCCGCTCGCAGCACTGCTTCTCTGGCTCCAAACTTCAGGAAGCGCACCAGGATATGTCGGTCTCGGTTTCCCCGCTGACCTACTCTATGGGTGCGTTCGATTTCAAAGTCCGGGCCCATTTCGATGCTCAATGTTTCCTCCAGAAATGTCCGAACAAACTGTTGCATGTCTCGTCCTTCGGCTCCCTCCACTATTCCCACTATACAGACATTATTACGGCGGCCGGCGTCTTCTAAGTACGTTACTTTCTCTTGAAGCAGTGCAATGGTTTTGGTAGCCGTTGCCACCGTAGCACCCATGCTTTGGTCTTTATCTTCCAAGGCTGAAATATGAGTCTCAGCCTCAGCCATTCGAGCTCCAAGTTTCTCCACCGTTCCGCACCGAACTGCATCCATGCCCGGTTTTAACTCACTCATACTGGAAGCGATGTTCTGTAATAGCGTTTTAATGCTCATTAGCTCAGCCGCCGTGTCCGTCTGCGGTGGATCTGGAGCGGCCGCCATGTGCTCCTCTGTGCCCTCCTGGGTCTGTCGAGTGACACTTCTCAACCCGTACTATGTAAGAGTTTTCTGGACCTGTTGCATATTAATATGAAGTTGCAATCCTCCACACGCTTATTTGCTCTATTCAGGATATATCAATCATTAAATAAAGGAGGGGGTATGGTGAACGGCTTCGTAGTGGTTCCCCTACGTGGCCATCTTAGGTGCTCGCTCCACCGGAAGTTGGGTCATGAGGTTTTTAAATGAAATATCAATATTGATATATATATTTGTTTTAATAACAATAAATTGGCCAATATTCACCTGTTAACATCACCAGTGAACAAACATTTTGATAACAATCCTTTCAATGTAGTTATGAAACAACTTTGACTTGAGCTACGTAGAGCGTTTCAATTTCACTGCATTACAAGAGACTTAGTTACCTCAATCATATATTTTGTATTTCTCTGATAATATTTCTGACGTTATTTACTTGCCGTCTTCCAATTAACATCTACATGATATATCTTTGGTTGACTGCTGGTATTATCCCTCAGCTGCAAGGCTCTGCTGCTCACTCTCAGTCTGACCTCCTGATTAAGTGGCGTAGATAATCTGGATTAACTGTTAGCTCATTAACAACCTGTCAGATCATCTGACTGCTCATATTATTGCCCTGTCAGAAGTCATTCTAGTGATGCCTCAGTGTTCCCACATTTTAGCAATTACTTTGCTGAGTGCAAACATGAGAGGTAGAACCATCAAAGACCGAAGCCAGACTGACGTTACCCTTTTACATCTTAACATTGAGTCTTCACTAGTAATGTGAAGTGTGATGGACATTTTTTGTAAAACGTAGGCACACTTATTAGGGCCTGATCTGGTCCACTATATCATCAACATTATACAGCTGCCCTGCAACATAAAATCCCTGCAATGTAGTTAACTTCAGAAATCAACAAACAAAATGGAAGTTTCTCAAAGAATCCCTGTTTACTGATTCCAGTTTAGTACCATTTCTCTGTATCTGACTCCAATCAGAGAAATCTCAATCACACCTCTCCACTCTGACATAAATCTGAGTGATGACCCCAAAAAATATAAAAATACAGTGCCAACAATCTGGGTCAGCACGACGGCAGTCTGCCCTACCTAACAAGGAAAGAGACACTCTGACAGTGAAAAGTGGCAGAGATGGGGCCCTGAGACCATGACAGGAGCAGCAGAGGTCCTTGAGAGAGGCCAAAGAGGCTGATGTGTTTACCCGCAAAAATACAGTTTATAAACTGCCAAAACAGACATTACCTGAGCTAATGTGTGAGTTAAAAGTTTCAGTCAAGCATAGAGAATGCAACCAACGAAGCCAACCAGTAAGAGGCAGAGTAGGGCAGGTCTTGTGAGAACATGGGAGTGGGATCTATAACACCCTAACCCTAACTAAATTAAATTCTAAATTAAATTTTGAGGACCAGAAAATCCCTGCTTCCGGGGTCGTACGAACTACAGGACCTTAGGTGGTGAGGCTTGCAGTGCTGAACGTTTTTGATTGGTTGAGTACTCATAACATTTCATTTCAGCCACCATTCTTAACAATATGCTGCCAAAAACCAGTTTGTTAAGTTGTCATTGTTATTTAACACATCAACATGGACTTACACGACAGACAAACGCCCAGTCACAAGGTTATTGGTGGTTATTATATAAACTCATTTGTGTAATCTTTGATTCTTTAGACCAAGTAGAAATGCAGACAACAAGGGCTTAACGGAAAAAAATCTGTTTATGTTTATGTATATGCTAATATAATAATATAAACAATAATAAGATGGAGTGCTGCATACAGTCAATACCACGAGTGAAGAACAGTCGTAAAGTATTTATCACCACATCACCTTGAAATGAGCTGCAAATGTGTTTTTAAAAAACACTAAATCTGTAGAAAAAATAACAATAATAACTAAACAGTACTCGAAAACTGTTTTTTTGTAGAATACTGTTTCAATTTGGAAACACTTTCATTAAAGATTTGAACTGCAACCATGACGTGATGACACTACAATCTGTTGGTGTATCGTGTAGGCCAGGGTGGGAATTTCGTTATTTAGGGGCACGGCCATTTGGCCTTCACTTTTCTTTATTTTTTTAAGGGCACCAAGACCACATGACAGGACACAAAGGCCATTGAGTAAAATTCTTTGATTTACCTTTCAGACTAATACCATAACATACTAATTTATAATAAGACATGTATGTATTAAAACATTTTTTATACCAATACATATTTTTTTAAGTAGGGTTAGAGTTAGGTGATTTTGGTGACACTACACTGAATATTACTGAAGTTATTGAATATTTTTTCCAATAGAAATTCCCCTAAGCACATTTTTTCCAAACGAAAAATTGTAGAATAACCAGCCGGAGACCACTGATGTGTGGAGTGATTTTGGTGACACTACAATGAATAATAGTAAAGTTATTGAATGTTGTTTGTAGTATCTCTTTTCGGTGTTGCACTTTGTAGACGATCCCTGCGCCCTCGTCTCACAGACAGCTGACCATACAGACCAGTGTTAATGTCCAGCCTGGAGGAGCGCTCGTTTTGAAGAAAATACGACTGTAGCTTGTTGTCTACCTTACTATGGTAGGAAAGAGTTGTCGTTTGTGTTTTAACAATGTTTCGCTTATGAGTTATTGATCCGGGAAGTTCGAATCTGTTTCCAACCGATCTAAATCCTACCACATAAGTCAGTTGCGTATCTATCAAAACCGGTTGAGCTTGCTTGCGTACCTGTGCTTTAGTGTCGTTCTTCTGTGTTGACATGCTGCTGCTGTTTGAGAGGCTTTCACTTGAGATCATCTTGATGATGAGACTCCGCCTGTGCAAACTGCGAACTCACTGAAGTTACTGTTTGTGACTATACTCTGCACTCGGGTGGCTGTAATTCAAGGCAAGAATACTACGCTGACCGGGCCAGGGGCAAAAAGGCCACTGTGGCCGTACTATGATTTTTTTTCACGGGGCATCAAGGCCAAAGTGCAGTGAAATTCCCACCCTGGTGTAGGCTGAGGTGAATGTTGGTGATTAACAGAGAGAGCCTGACAGAAAGGGGTTAAATTGAGTTGTGTCATATACATCATATCCTTGAGACATTATTTCAATGTCTTTGCGTTGAAACAAAAAGGCAGGGCAGCGTTCTGAAACTCTAGAAATGCTTTCTTATTAAGCTTTACCTTGGTTGTTTGCTATGGTCTCATTGACTTGCATTGTTTGGAATGAAGGAAGTTATGATGGTAGTTGTAGGCACTACAGCAGAGCTTTGAGTATTCTACCAGGTGTTTTATTGTCTGTGGACAGATTTTGAGAGCACAACAGCACAAAACTCCAAACTTTATAGGTGTGTATCCGTGATAAAAACAAAGGCCAAGCTTGAGTATGGGTGTGGAATCGTGTAAGATTATAGTAATGAATACGGAGTAGTCATGAGTTGGAATCTCAAAATGTTGACAGGTGTGACAGCTGGTGTGGTGTATTTACTGTGTTCCTTTGACGTGTAAGGTGTGCATCTTTTCTTCATAGGACAATAGGGAAATAATCTAATCTATAGTACATTTATAACTCAGACATTTTAAAAATCAATTTTAAACTTTAGTATTCATTAAACTTGCTTATCAAGCTTAGTTTTGAGGCAGTGCATTTTAAGTCACTCTGTAGCACACAAACCAGAGCAGAGCTTCTTTACCGGCACACTCCCATCCTCACCCTCAGGACTAACCACCAGACCTAGAGGGACAGGGCTTTCTTCATTGCTGCTCCCACTGTCAGCCTAGATTTTTGACATTCAACTACTCAAAATGTTAACAGGATAATGGTCTAAGAAGCAGTTATAGCTACAAAATCAGCAGCTGTAAGGTAAAGGGAAAGTCAAAGGGTGACCTCTGTCTAACCTAAGCCTATGGATGCCTCCCAACCCCTTCACCTCAGGCTACGATTAACATGTCAGCCAAGCAGCCTGTATAAAAGGGAACACGGACACATCCTGTCTAGGAAGTTCCCTCACAGGAAACTAAGCTTCACTCAAAACAGACACACTGTCTACAATGAAGACATGTCCGTTGTATTTATTTCTCTAATGTGTTGTGCACATAGTACCAACTATAGCAAGGTATTGAAAACCACTGCGGACTCACCACTTGACCCATCTGAACGCAAAAAGTTTGATATCTTCCATATACAGAATGTCTGTATCAACTGTTGTAACATTTGAATTAATAAGATACATCAGTTAATTTATTTTGCATGTTTAAAAATATGGGAGTGACACATGTTTAAAAATGCATTATTTATGATAATATAGAATTTCAACCATTCATCGGCCGAGTCTGGGAACTGAAGCTGCCATGGTGTCTGAGACACAGATACTTTGAGAGCACTAGAGTAGGAAGAAAAATAATCCCACCAAGACACAACAGGATAACAGCAGCTTTTCTAATTCGATCTCTAATAAAAGGAAACAATCTTCTGCTTCTAATGGGTCGATTATCTCGAGGACACAAAGCTCAATCTCCTGAGATGATGAAATAATTAACTTGTGATCTCAAGATAAAAGGCACGTAATGTATCTATGTAAAGTAATTACAGTGAAAACAGAGCTAAGAATGTGTCTCATTGACAGCCTGGATAACTTTTTTCCAGTTGAAAATTCTAAACAACATTTTAGATCATGATAGAGAAAGGGGGTGTCCAAGGCTCTGTGACACACTTTACCTCAGTGCTACTTAACTCACTGGGGCCACGGCAGAAGCTCACCAACATACCCTCTAACAGTTTGTTTACTGTTCCAAATACAGGTGATAGCAAGTCTTTATGTAAATGAAATTATGGATCAGCCTCTACTCGGATTTCCTGGAGAATTGAGATGATTTCCTCACCCTCGAGGAGATGGACCATTGTAAAGTGTGTTAGGCAGAGACAGGGTTCGTACACATTTTTCAAGGACAAATTCAAGCACTTTTCAAGCACTTTTGAGGGTCATTTTTAAGATTTTCCAGCACCTTATTGCTGGGGTAAAATACATATCTAAAGGAATATATATACTTATGATTTTTTTCTTCACTTTTTATCACAATTATGTACATTGTATTATGCTGTAAACATCTAAAATTATATTTCATAATAGAAAAAACTTCAGAAATTAATTATCCAGTCTGATCCCAATTTTGTGAAAGACACAGAGTTATAATGTCAAGCACTTTCAAGCACTTAAACTAAAATCCAAGCACTTTTCAGACCTTGAAAACACAACATTGAAATTCAAGCACTTTCAAGGATTTCAAGCACCCGTACGAACCCTGCAGAGAAGGCTACTGGACTGAACACAGTTGAACCATATGGATTAATTAAGGAAAATATTATAGCCATCTCATCTTTCCAGATCCTGCCTCGACTGTCCTGTCTGTTAAGGCAGCAGTTTGAGCTTTAAGTTAGCTGCTGCACGTCTGAGGCTGATGCCTTCACCTTTACAACCTCACATGTCCCACACTCTGTATGTCTAATACTATGATGTAAAACTACTCAATAGGGATGGAAACGCACAGCCAGGTTAAGGCTAAACTATATTGACATTGCATTATCTTTCTTTTCAGTAATATATATCATTAATAAATAGCTATCAGGGTTTCCTCTATATTCATTTAGGAGTGGCGGGCCGCCATATCGGTAGCTTAATCAATTGGGCCCGGTGCCAACTTAACTCAGTCAGTGCGTTTACATGACACTCAAGAAAACCGAATTACTGTGCTAGTCTGACTAGGAACGGATTTTTAAGACGCATGTATACACCTTTGTCTGACTAAAATCGGACCGGATCGGATTTCTCATAGTCGAATTACACTACGTAGATTATTCGATTGAAAGTCGCATTACTCCTGCATGTATACGTTTCCAGCGGATCGGATCGGATCTTGCGTTCTGCGCAGGCGCGAGATTTTTCCCCGGGGCCGCGAGCCGGAAGTAGACGGGCGGCGGCGGTGGCGGCTTTCCTCCAAAATCATGGCAAGAAAGAGCGCCAGAGTGCACCTAGTTTGTGTAATTATCATGTACACCATATACGAAGTGTACAATGATGTAGCTTCATCTCGCTCTTCGTACGCCATCTTTCTTGAATGCCGAGGCAGCTGGTTGACGTAAAGAGGTCAGCCGGAGGTGCGCCGTTAATACTAGTTGAAATGGGTACAGGAACAGGTACATTGTAACTGATTAACTCAATCATAGTTACAATCAATTAATCTCAGTCAATAAGTAATTAATAACAATGAATCAATCAGTTTGTGTCAACTGAAAATGTCTCTCTCTCTCTCTCTCTCTCTGTGTAAATGTCGCTTCAATTTGGTAGTGTTTTTGCTGCACACGGTTTGCGGACGGTCTGGTTGTCATATGCCGATGCCCTCGGACTGGGTGCACTGCATACCGTTAACACTAGCGTCTTGCTAACGAGCGAAGTCAGCGGAAATCCGCCAAAGCTGTGCAACTAAATATCATGTAAACAACCTAACTCTTGTGAAAACGTCCACAAAACTGTGCGAAGTTCTGCAAACTCGTCTTTGTTCTCCTTCTGTGTAAATGCTGCTGCCTGTTTAGCTTGCCGCGGCTTTTTAGAATGGCTCTGCTGTAATCTGCATCGGTCAACCTACCCTCAAGAGATTCGCTCTGATTGGATCTCTTCTCCAGTCCCACCCTAACATTTTCGTCTCGTTTTTATTCGTTGACTAAAGTGTCAGTTTTATTTCGTCACAGTCTTCGTCATCATATCTGACTTTTTATTTAGTTTTCATTTCGTTTTCGTCAGTGAAAAAGGTTTGTTGACGAATATTTTTCGTCATAGTCTTCGTCAACGAAATTAAACCTGCTCAAGACAGCACCCGTCATTGAATAGCATGATATTAAATACTCTGATACAGTGGATGGCAGTGTGGCTTTCAGTCTGCTGGTAATACTAACGAAGAAGAGAAGGAGGACTATTTACCACAGTTGGCTTGATCTTAACTTCCTCTGCAAGGAGGATGGCTGACCTCACCATCGAGCTCAAACCCCCACAAACAGCACCAGGCCTTGAATACAGTGTTTGTCGTGGCCAAGCCGTGTAATTACATCGTCATGCCCTGGGGACTTTTTCCCAAAAGCTAACATTGTGAACGATACAATACTGTACGAATTCGAGCAATTTGGTCCAATAGAGAGTCTAGAACAGGGGTCGACAACCTTTGGCATCCGTGCCATGGGTGGCACGCCTCGGCATTAACACTGGCACGCTGGCACCTCAGTGTTCCTTACTGTATGTGTGTCCTGATTTCATGGGTTTGAGTGACAGCTCCCGCCGCAGCGCTGTAGCCACGGTCTGGCCCACGTTCCCAGAGACCAGCAAAAATGATGTTGTCAACAATGGCAACGCTGGCTGCTGAAAAGGCCAAAACAACGGCATTCTAGTCCTCCTGGACATAAGGGTTTGGCTTTGAATTTTTGAAGGACCGTGCTGTGTGCACTTTATGCTGTAAGAATGTTGTGTGCTGAACATCAAGTGTTAAGCGTCATTTTGAGACGAAGCACGAGAAGACTTTCAAAGACCAAGCAGACAAAGCAGAGTCAATTAAACCTGCTGTGTCCAGGTATGATAAACAAGCTAGTTCCCTCAAAGTTTTTACCACTGCTAAAAATCACGGGACAGAAGCAAGCTATCGCATTGCGCATTGCATTGCAAAGCATGGGAAGCCGTTTACGGATGGCGAATTTATTAAGGAGGCTTTTCACAGTTGCTCAGATGCTCTTTTTGAACACTTGCCAAATAATTTAACGATCAAGTCATGGATTAAGAACATTCCCATGTCAGCTAGAAGTCTTCAGCGACGTATTGATGAAATGGCTGAAAATGTCAGAGCTCAGCAAACAGCTGGATTAAAAGATGCTGCGATGTTTAGCATTGCACTTGATGAAAGCGTGGATGTGAATGACATCCCGCGTTTGGCAGTCATGGCAAGATACTACTGTGATTCAACTGTCAGAGAGGAACTTTGCTGCTTGATGCCAATGCCTGAAACAACAAAAGGTGAAGACATAGCCATGGCATTAATTGAACATTTTGAGGAACGAGGGTTTAACATCAGCAAAGTGTTTGAGGTGACCACAGACGGCGCCCCCGCTATGGTTGGGAGACAAAAGGGAGCTGTCAAACTGATTGAGGAAAAAGTTGGCCACCCCATCATGAAACCCCACTGCATAATACATCAAGAAAATCTGTGCGCAAAATGTCAAATTCGGATCTCAATGAAGTTATGGCCACGGTGTCAAAGATTATTAACTTCATAGTGAAGCGATCTGCACTGACGCACGTTTCAAAAAGTACAGACCAATGTTCTCTTTCTTGATCAAGCCCAGAGGACATGGAAATGCAGCGGATTGAGCTGAAGAGCTCAACACTGTGGCTGACCAAGTTTGGAGAGCTTAGAAAACAGTTGGAAGCCACACCAGTACAAGATCACGGAGCCCACATTCTCACCTGCTGGGCATCTACACCTGAGAAATTCAGCTGTCTCCGGGACATTGCACTGGCGCTGCTGTCAGTCTTCGAGTCAACATATCTCTGTGAGCAGGTGTTCTCACACATGAAACATGTGCTCAGCCCCACCCGCAGTCGGTTAACAACGGAGCACTCTGAGGCATGTTTGCAACTCAAAGTGACTAACTACAAGCCTCAGATCATAGAGCTCAGCCAAGCCAAGCAGGGCCAAGGATCACACTGACTATCTAGTAGATATCTGATCATTTGATGTTGCCTTAGCGTACACTTGATTTTAGTTTAAATGTATAGCTGTTTGTCCATGTCTTTGAAATGTTGATGTGGCTATTTTGTTAAGAATACAGATATACTGTTATTGTTTTGTTGTGATACAGATACAGTTGCAGTTTTTTGTTATTATTACTATTATTATTATTATTATTATTGTTATTATTAAGGCAAGGCACTGTAGTCTCAGTTTTGGTTTGGCCTCTTCTCTCAGACAGAGCAATACGTTTATTAAAAGCAGTGTTTTTTAAGATTTTCTTTTTTAAAGTTATTATTATTAAGCTTTAGCAGATACAGGCTTTAAGACAAGGCACTGTGGTCTCAGTTTTGGTTTGGCCTCTCTTCCCAGAGCACTATGTTTATGAAATGTTTATGTGTTTTGAGATGTGCTCTATGGATGGAATAAAATTCCAGGTATATTGGAAATGTTTTTGTATTTTGTGTCATAATTTAATTTTGTGTTATTGTTGATAATGGCACACTAGATGAGAAGAAAATTTCAAACTGGCACTCCATGTCACAAAGGTTGCCGACCCCTGGTCTAGAAGATGCGCCCGCTTATATATATATACGCCATGACCTGGAGTGGATCCAGAGTAAAGCCTCCACCTCAGGCTCAAATTAACAGGTCAACATAGAAACAAGTTAATGGGACCCAGCAACAATTTACATACCACTGGTGTTTATAACAAGAAGGGAGGTAGAGAGTTTTTGCTTGTGTGTGTGGATATAGGAATGTTCCTGAGCAGGTGAACTATAGGACAGGTGAAAGTTGAAAAGTTTACACAGACAGTAGTCTGGAAAAGAAATAGCCTGTTAAAAACAATATAGTTGGGTGTGATATAGATGAAGTGAAATACAGGACAGCTGAGAAGTAAACTGTGAAGTGGAAGAAGTTGGAAACAGATTCTAACTATATAAAATAACTTCTGAATAAATGTAAATAATTGGTCCCACATTCTGATGTGGTGTTCATGTATCACAGAGAGAAAGCCTCACACTGCAACAACTTAGATCAGAATGTTTAATTAATCTATAAACAAAGACTTGATATAAGAATACAAGCTAAGCGATACAAGATTCAAATTAGATAACTAACAAAAGTCAAAGATTGCCACAGTAAATGAAGCTGTACTCAGCTATATGAAGCTAGTATTTACTTCTTCAGTACAACTCAGTGAGATAGTTTACCTGTCGTAGGTCGATGAAAGCCAGCTGGAGCGTGTCTCCCTGAAATCCAGGCACTGGCTCTGAACTGGCAAACACTGAAAAGAAACACAAATTATACCAGACAATAATGACTTGTTTTATACAACACACAGCACACATATAACAGGATTCACTTCCTTATTTACAGTCAATAGGCAGTAATTAGAAGGTTACTTTTGGAAAACTCTTTGTTACTGGCTGAGTAAACATAGGATATGGTCATGTAGAAATAGGTATTAATACGTTTCTTTATAATAAATAATAAAGAGTCAATATGCAACCAAAACTGGTTCATGGTTAATCTGTGTGCCCTAATATGAAGTGTTACAGATTTAATCTGACTGTGTGCATAGTATTTTAAGTCAGTTGGATCAAACTGAAAACAGGTTTGCATTTTTTTTTTTAATTCATCTTGTGAGTCCTGTCGATGATAATACTAAATTACATCACCATAAAAATTACAATTAAATGCATTTTAACTTACATTCACACTGAATGACGTCTAAGTTGAATTGCTGAATGGCCCCCATACTGATCTGTTTGAGTTCTGTGTCCAGCAGCATCTGCATCAGTGATGTGGACAGATGTTTGCAAGCTGACATACAAGCTGTCTGGGCAACCTTACCCTGCAGATAGAGGGACAGTGAGAAGGAGGGAGAAAAAGGGTGGTAACAGGGAGGGGATGCAGAAGAGGGAGGAAAGATGTAGAAAAAAATAATGATGGGGATGAGGAGGACAACGAAAATATACAAGATAGCAGGAAGAGAGGTGGTTTGTGGTAGAAAAAATGTGTATTGGGAGTACAGGAAAGTAAAAGGATGAAAGTAAATTGGTGTAAAAGAGATTGTGGAAAACAGTCATCACAAGAGTAAAAGGTTAAAAGGTGATAGGAGGGTTTGTGGTGTAGGAGTAAAAATAGATATAGGGGATAAAGAACAAGGGCAAAAGGTAACTGACTGTTAGCTCCACCTTGAGTGTTGGAAGAACAGTGATACAGGTGGATATAGATCACACAAAGCAACAAGCACTTCACACAGTCTATCATCTAACCCAGGGGGATCAAGAACCTGGAGGGTAAGTGACAGCCTTCTTCAAAGATATGTCATTCTTCAGCTTTTCTTTCATTTTCAAAAGTTTGTTTAAAACAAATTTAGTCTGCTCAGACAATTTGACAGCTGCCAAACCCCCCTCGGACAGGGTGGAAAAAAACATCCTGTAATCCTGTAAACATGAACCATGCATCACTTCCATGTTAAGTGAATTACAAGAAATACAGAAACATAGCTATTAATGAAATTATTCTTGACAAACTCTCAATGCCTGTTCTACCACTATATTGGAAGTAAACACATATTTTGGATTAGGATGGGTAGATGGTCAGACTTCTTCAACACCAACACTATGGAGCTAAATCGGGGTCACATGTTTTGTACTTGAAAAAGTAAAATTTGAAACTGAAATTTCAAGTTTTGATCTTGAATTTTGAAAAATATATCAACATATTCAAAATAAAAATAAATGTACAAAAAGTTTTTTCAGGTTAAAAATAATTATGATCAACTCTGGTAATTCTTTTGAATAAATCATTTCATTTTTCACTTTCATTTGTTTTGATATTTGGGATCCTATTTCTTTCAGTTGTATGTTTTATCTTTTCAGATTCAGATCTTAGTTCTTTTTACAGTTTCAGATCTTTCTTTTACAGTTTCAGATCTTTCTTTTTCAGTTTCAGATCTTTCTTTTTCAGTTTCAGAGTTTTGACCCTGATCTAGCGTGGGGGGCGTGGCATCAACTGAGAGGGGCGTGGCATCATGACAGACAGCTCAACCAAAAGGCTACAGACCTCCCCCTGTCATGTTGCCCTCAGGGGAACATATTCTAAAATGATTCGGCTACGCCACATGAAACTGCTGTCGGTGACAACCTTCCATTTGCACACCATGCACGAATATCCTGCACGGCTAAAAGTGTTTTAATTTCCAAGGCTGTTTAGATGTGAGATGTGGAAGCTGTTTTAGGCAGTACTGAGGACCAGTTGTAGTACAGGAGCGACAAAATTACACCAGATTGTGCACACAGACACCCACACTTTAAGTACTAAAATGTCCGATTTCCACGTAGCACTGTGAATGCCTCGCAGTGTCCGCTGGCAATGGCGTCAGGTTCTGCTGGCTCACCTGCTGGAACCAGCACACAGGTGAGAAAAGTAAGGTTGGGACATCGTGATAAATATCAAAATGAGACGTCGTTGTGTGGTTTTTGTTCTGTAGTGTTGCCAGTGTTCTTTTACCGTTACTATAGCAACTGTTGCTACAGTAGGGTTCTTATTTGTTAGCATCAAGATTAATTCTTCTTTTGTTTAGCCTATTATTTATTTTTTTGCCTCTGTTATCTCGCCTGTAATACATAAGCAGAGCATTGACGTCTAGACACACACACACACACACACACACACACACACACACACACACACACACAAAGCTGGTGTAAGAATATAAAGTTATGTTGTTTATTCCAGGATCAACTGAAAAGAGAATTTCTCCAGAGACTGCTGACCAAGGTTTCACAGGTCATGCAGAGATTGCCACTTGATGTGCAGTACCTAAAGTTAGTCGTCAACCAGGAGATGGTCCTTTTAAGGTCACTGTCCTGCCAGATTGAGATGCCACAGGATGTGATCGATGCTTTAACTGAACTGACAACTCTTGTCAATATGGAGGACAACTCAAATCTGACCCCCAGTCAGGTGCCTATGTTGTTGCAAGACTGGACAATTTGGTGAGGTCTGTAAAAGGCAGGGCACCACATGTGGGACTAAGAATGATGAAGGGAATCCTGCAGGGCATGGGCCAACGTATCCAGTGGAAGAGAGTGTCTAACTCCATGCATCGTGTAGACCCTGTTGGAGTGCTCTCACGCATGACAAGGATTGGGTGTGTGGCAAGGAGGACATATTCTGTTCAAGGTCCTCTGCACTTGGTTAATGTCGACACAAATCATAAACTTGTCAGGTATGCTTTACATTTGATGTTTACATGCTATTCAGATCTACAATACTAATTGCAAGAATATGCTTTACAAAGTAATATGTTTCCCGATTCCTTATGACATTTCCAACTTTTTTTTTAAATAAATGCACTTTAAATGTAAATAAATGTAGTGATTTATACTGATTTTCATTCTGCCCTGCATTTTACAGACCTCACCAAATTGTCCAGTTCATCATCTATAATGTTACTGTAGAACTGTTTAATGGAAAGGCCATTCTCATGCATGCGCTGTCTTTCAGATACCCCCAGAACTTTGGCAATAGATGACACTGGTAGAGACATTTCTATCAGGCTCTGTAGGTGTTGTGGAGACACGTCATATTTTGGCCGTCCCAATTCTCCTTGCAACAACATAGGCACCTGACTGGGGGTCAGATTTGAGTTGTCCTCCATATTGACAAGAGTTGTCAGTTCAGTTAAAGCATCGATCACATCCTGTGGCATCTCAATCTGGCAGGACAGTGACCTTAAAAGGACCATCTCCTGGTTGACGACTAACTTTAGGTACTGCACATCAAGTGGCAATCTCTGCATGACCTGTGAAACCTTGGTCAGCAGTCTCTGGAGAAATTCTCTTTTCAGTTGATCCTGGAATAAACAACATAACTTTATATTCTTACACTAGCTTCGTGTGTGTGTGTGTGTGTGTGTGTGTGTGTGTGTCTAGACGTCAATGCTCTGCTTATGTATTACAGGCGAGATAACAGAGGCAGAAAAATAAATAATAGGCTAAACAAAAGAAGAATTAATCTTGATGCTAACAAATAATAACCCTACTGTAGCAACAGTTGCTATAGTAACGGTAAAAGAACACTGGCAACACTACAGAACAAAAACCACACAACGACGTCTCATTTTGATATTTATCACGATGTCCCAACCTTACTTTTCTCAACTGTGTGCTGGTTCCAGCAGGTGAGCCAGCAGAACCTGACGCCATTGCCAGCGGACACTGCGAGGCATTCACAGTGCTACGTGGAAATCGGACATTTCAGTACTTAAAATGTAGGTGTCTGTGCACAATCTGGCGTGATTTTGTCGCTCCTGTACTACAACTGGTCCGCAGTACTGCCTAAAACAGCTTCCACATCTCACATCTAAACAGCCTTGGAAATTAAAACACTTTTAGCCGTGCAGGATATTCGTGCATGGTGTGCAAATGGAAGGTTGTCACTGACAGCAGTTTCATGTGGCGTAGCCGAATCGTTTTAGATCCTACGTTCCCTGAAGGCAACATGACAGGGGGAGGTCTGTAGCCTTTTGGTTGAGCTGTCCGTCATGATGCCACGCCCCTCTCAGTTGATGCCACGCCCCCCACGCTAGATCAGGGTCAAAACTCTGAAACTGAAAAAGAAAGATCTGAAACTGAAAAAGAAAGATCTGAAACTGTAAAAGAAAGATCTGAAACTGAAAAAAGAAAGATCTGAAACTGAAAAAGAAAGATCTGAAACTGTAAAAGAAAGATCTGAAACTGAAAAAAGATTTGAAACTGTAAAAAAAAGATTTGAAACTGTAAAAAAAGCTAAGATCTGAATCTGAAAAGATAACACATGCAACTAAAAGAAATAGGATCCCAAATATCAAAACATATGAAAGTGAAAAATGAAAATAAATGATTTATTCAAAAGAATTACCAGAGTTGATCATAATTATTTTTAACCTGAAAAAACTTTTTGTACATTTATTTTTATTTTGAATATGTTGATATATTTTTCAAAATTCAAGATCAAAACTTGAAATTTCA
Organism: Sparus aurata; assembly: GCF_900880675.1. Lineage (NCBI taxonomy): Eukaryota > Metazoa > Chordata > Actinopteri > Spariformes > Sparidae > Sparus > Sparus aurata. Next base: position 2,178,892 of record NC_044206.1, read on the forward strand.
GTTTCAAATTTTACTTTTTCAAGTACAAAACATGTGACCCCGATTTAGCTCCATACAACACAGTTGTGTCTGACGAATGAGGGAAAAATATACTCTTGGATGTATTATGATTCTCTTCACAAAGATCATGTAGGAATGAGCTGTACGTTCCTTATAGCTGAACCAACTGAATGGTGACACATACAGCAACGTTCACACTGCAGGATTTTAATAACGGTTCTTGGTGACCTTACCCAACAAAAAGCCCCACTCCCATGAATGATGATTGGCATGTGTGAACTATTCAAAGACAGCTCAGAGACAGCTCAGAGACAGCACAGAGACAGCTCAGAGACAGCTCAGAGACAGCACAGAGACAGCTCAGGGACAGCTCAGGGACAGCTCAGAGACAGCTCAGAGACAGCTCAGAGACAGCTCAGAGACAGCACAGAGACAGCACAGAGACAGCTCAGGGACAGCACAGAGACAGCACAGAGACAGCTCAGAGACAGCACAGAGACAGCTCAGGGACAGCTCAGGGACAGCTCAGGGACAGCTCAGAGACAGCTCAGAGACAGCACAGAGACAGCTCAGGGACAGCTCAGGGACAGCTCAGAGACAGCTCAGAGACAGCTCAGAGACAGCTCAGGGACAGCTCAGGGACAGCTCAGAGACAGCTCAGGGACAGCTCAGAGACAGCTCAGGGACAGCTCAGGGACAGCTCAGGGACAGCTCAGGGACAGCTCAGATACAGCTCAGGGACAGCTCAGAGACAACTCAGAGACAGCTCAGGGACAGCTCAGAGACAGCTCAGAGATAGCTCAGGGACAGCTCAGAGACAGCTCAGGGACAGCTCAGGGACAGCTCAGAGACAGCTCAGGGACAGCTCAGGGACAGCTCAGAGACAGCTCAGGGACAGCTCAGAGACAGCACAGAGACAGCTCAGGGACAGCACAGAGACAGCTCAGGGACAGCTCAGAGACAGCACAGAGACAGCTCAGAGACAGCTCAGAGACAGCTCAGGGACAGCTCAGGGACAGCTCAGGGACAGCACAGAGACAGCTCAGAGACAGCTCAGAGACAGCACAGAGTCAGCTCAGGGACAGCTCAGAGACAGCTCAGAGACAGCTAGGGACAGCTCAGGGACAGCTCAGAGACAGCTCAGAGACAGCTCAGAGACAGCACAGGGACAGCTCAGAGACAGCTCAGAGACAGCACAGAGACAGCACAGAGACAGCACAGGGACAGCTCAGAGACAGCTCAGAGACAGCTCAGAGACAACTCAGAGACAGCACAGGGACAGCACAGAGACAGCTCAGAGACAGCTAGGGACAGCTCAGAGACAGCTCAGAGACAGCTCAGAGACAGCTCAGGGACAGCTCAGAGACAGCTCAGAGACAGCTCAGGGACAGCTCAGAGACAGCTCAGGGACAGCTCAGGGACAGCTCAGAGACAGCTCAGAGACAGCACAGGGACAGCACAGGGACAGCTCAGGGACAGCTCAGGGACAGCTCAGAGACAGCTCAGGGACAGCTAGGGACAGCTCAGAGACAGCTCAGGGACAGCTCAGGGACAGCTCAGGACAACTCAGAGACAGCTCAGAGACAGCTCAGAGACAGCTCAGGGACAGCTCAGAGACAGCTCAGGACAGCTCAGGGACAGCTCAGAGACAGCTCAGGGACAGCACAGAGACAGCCAGAGACAGCACAGAGACAGCTCAGAGACAGCTCAGAGACAGCTCAGGGACAGCTCAGGGACAGCTCAGAGACAGCTCAGAGACAGCTCAGGGACAGCTCAGAGACAGCTCAGAGACAGCTCAGGGACAGCTCAGGAGACAGCCTCAGAGACAGCTCAGAGACAGCTCAGGGACAGCTCAGGGACAGCTCAGAGACAGCTCAGAGACAGCTCAGGGACAGCTCAGGGACAGCTCAGAGACAGCTCAGGGACAGCTCAGGGACAGCTCAGAGACAGCTCAGGGACAGCTCAGAGACAGCTCAGGGACAACTCAGAGACAGCTCAGAGACAGCTCAGAGACAGCTCAGGGACAGCTCAGAGACAGCTCAGGGACAGCTCAGAGACAGCTCAGGGACAACTCAGAGACAGCTCAGAGACAGCTCAGAGACAAACTCAGGACAGCTCAGGGACAGCTCAGAGACAGCTCAGAGACAGCTCAGAGACAGCTCAGAGACAGCTCAGAGACAGCTCAGAGACAGCTCAGAGACAACTCAGAGACAGCTCAGAGACAGCTCAGAGACAGCTCAGAGACAACTCAGGGACAGCTCAGGGACAGCTCAGAGACAGTCAGGACAGTCAGAGACAACTCAGAGACAGCTCAGAGACAGCTCAGAGACAGCTCAGAGACAACTCAGGGACAGCTCAGGGACAGCTCAGAGACAGCTCAGGGACAACTCAGAGACAACTCAGAGACAACTCAGAGACAGCTCAGAGACAACTCAGAGACAGCTCAGAGACAGCTCAGGGACAACTCAGAGACAACTCAGAGACAGCTCAGATACAACTCAGAGTCAGCTCAGAGACAGCTCAGAGACAGCTCAGGGACAGCTCAGAGTCAGCTCAGAGACAGCTCAGAGACAGCTCAGGGACTTGTTACAGACGTAGGTTGTAGACACTACAGCCTATGAGAGAAGACACTGCTCTTCTTTCTCCCTCTGTCATCTGTCATGTGCAATGGCTCTCTCAACCATCTGTGTGCAGAGAGTGAGTCCAATAGTTGATTTCATTCTACACACAAGCCCTTCATCCTAATCCACCTTCCCAAACATTTTTCCTTTCTCTTCATTGTTTTTTCGTGCAAATCAGCACACAAACAGCTTGGACTGTGTCTTTCCTGTGCTGTTTGGTGCGGTGCCCCACTAGTGTGCAGAGCACAATTACTGCAACACTTCAGATGACACTACAGAAAATTGTTTCATTTTACACCTTTGAAAGTTGTGAAGTGAGGCCAAGGCATTACAGATGTCCAGGTAATGTGCATCGTGTTAATGTTTTAAGCGTGGCTACTACTAGTTTTGATGAAGATGGCTGAGTGTGAGCAAATATGAGGGAAGTACATCTATCAGTTTATCTTAAATATGGATTAAAAAAAGTAGTAATCACACTGACAAAAAATTAATCACGTAAAGAAATCACACATTTTTAATGCTCAAGATGCATCGATAATCTTTTTAAATTGCACTGTAGCATTCTATATCAGAACTGAATTGAATGGTGAGCCTGGACACTCCCAAAGTTGTGGGAATATCCCTCTGCGGTCCTTGTGTGTGGCATGTTGGAATAAATCAATGCACTGCTGTGGACAGAATAATACGTATATGGCAATACATATTTTTGATACCTAAAATAAGGCCTACCCACAAAAATAAATCAATCTGGCCTTTGCTACATAGATCTTTCTGCAAACCCAACAGTTTCTTCATCAACCCATGTTAAGGTGATTTCGGCACTGCCGAATAACTTAACATAGAACCATGTGTCATCTAGTGTTTCATATTTCCTGTTTACTTTAAAGGTCATGTATGAATGAGAAAGTGTCTTGAACTAATGCAACACAGCTGTTATGGTCTGTACATAGTTTCACTTATTTTCTGTCTTCTGATCAGAAACCCTATTATTGATATCATAACACAGCAGCCACATGGAAATTAGATGATGACTATAAGGTGATTGAATTAAGTTTTTTGATATTCATTTTGGGTAAATTAATTGTTATATGAATCAATCAGCAAAAAATAACCTTTAGAATAATGGATAAATAAATAAGTGGATACATAAATCAACAAACAAAAAACAAATCATTAAGTGCAGCCCTGTACTCTTTGTACCCAGTCAGCACTGGTTATATCTAGTTTTGACATTAAAGTGATGCTTGGTATGTTCAAAAACAGACTGCGAAGCTACATACTCTAGCATAAAAGCAGGATATGCCTGATGACTCTGATTCCAGTGATGAATTAGAGTTTAGGTTAGGCCTGGCTAAATAGCACCAGGAGTAAGTGGCTAAATGTTTTTAGGTGGGCAGACAGACAGAAAGAGTATTGATTAAAGTAGCAATTAAAGCTGACATAGGTTTGAGTTCTGCTAAGTCCTTGTTTTATGTTTTGATATTAGCCTCATCGTATTGATTTACGACATTATAATGTGTGATTAATCTAATCAAAAATATATCTTCAACAGCTAAGCATGCTTTACAAGACATAAAGGTTCCCAACCCCTGCAACAGAAACTCAACACATGAACAGCTTTACATTTTCATAAATTTCATCAAACGATAATATATCAATTTCTCACTGAAAGCTATGAGAGCATTAATTCAGCTGTTAATCTGCCAACGTGTGTTCCTTAAAAACCCTCACACATAAAACAAAAACCACAGATAGCCCAACGCGTGCAGGTTAGGCACAATCAATAACTACACACATGGATCACTTCAAGGCTAATTAGAATAGTTAGTATTTCAACTGCTTTTGTAAGGGGATACATTTTAACTTCTCAAGAGTTTGAAGTGTGAACAGTAACTCTGAATGCATCTTTAAATTACTAATAGTGTTAAACAGGACAGAACAACAGATCAACACAAACCATTCTCACAGATGCTCATGCACTCTCAAACCCAGGGTTGATGTGATGTCAAGAATAACACTCAGCAAGCAATGTTATTGATATAGAGAGCTGTATGAAGAAACAAAACAAGAAAACACTGAAGAGCGCATCAGTCATACCAACGATAAGATATGATAGCGAAAAACACAAATCACTGATGGAGACATGCAAAATGTGGTGTCAGACCTGCTGACGCTGGAAATGCATTATACTGACTCTACATAGACTGCTAGCTAACTTAGGGACTGTTTACCAATGAGGATCTTCCAGACGAAAGTTCTGGATCGGCTTGACTCGGTTTCACTCGACATATCAGCCCAGCGAGGCAGGGATATGCACCTATATTACATAAAGGGGAACGTGCTTGAAGGTGTGTCTTAAACTGATGACGACCCTTCCCATAGATTCCTCATAATGAAAGTCGTGATGGGTTCTCACCAGCAGTAACTTTTAAACAGCTAAATGTAAACAAGAATAAACAGTAAAATGCTGCAGATGTCTGACAGAATGAACAGGAACAATTACGAGAAACTAAACTTCAACCATAAAGATTCACCAAGAAACTGCAAAATGACTGAGAACCGAACAGTAATGGGTTGAGTCTCCTCACACAGTCTCGTTTGATAAGTAGAAGGCGGTTGTCATGGGTTGGCAACCAGGTTACTGCAACCCGCTAGGAGGTGGGGCAGGCATGGTCTGGCCCTGCTCTGAGGGTCCATCCTGGGTTTGATGTGGCTCAACTTGGTGCAGTAAAACTGGCAATGGAAATGTTAATCAGTGTGACCTGGTTTGACTTGGCGCGGCCAAAAGTGTCCCATAACTGATGCACAACTTTCAACTGTCAAGTTTCCATACGCTTCAAATAAGCTAGATTCATGGTGTTGTAATTGGCTAACCCAGGAAAGCAGCTGTATGAAGAATGAAGAGCAAGATCAATCGTGAAGGTGTCTACAATCTACTTTTGAGGTTAATCACAGAGATCATGTATTTGATGCCCTCTGTTTCTAATGTTTACACAACCTGACCAGCTGATTTGTGCTACTGAACATAATAATAGAGCAATGTAGACTACGGAATCTGGATCAGTCCTATATCCAATGGACGAACTACTGAACCTGATACAGGATCAGACTGGTCCCAACCAAGCAGGAATCTTCAGCTCTTATAATTGGATGACATAGGAAAAGAAAGACAGGCTAACAGAAAGAGACAGAGTGTCTGGTCAGTGTAAATTTGCTCAGATCGAACACACCTGGGCTTGTAAGGTTTCATTTTTGTCTCTACTGCTGGATTTGAACCGTTAAGACAAAAGTTAAACCTTTATGTTGCATTCCAGTCAAAGTTGAATTTTCTAGTTGAAATTCAAACTTCTCCCTCCGAGCGCTCAAGGTTCACAATGTCAGGCCTAAGCCAGAATTTGGTTGACTGTGACAAACTGGTGTCGCTTTGGCAAGTGTTCGCACAAGTGAACCCTCAGCAGTGCAGTCTCCATGTATAACCAACACATAAGGTAACAGATGCAACTATAAATTTTATTTTATGGCACTTATACAGACATATAGTTTTCTTAACATTCTGTTCACTAGCCTAGTATAAATCCTGTAGTCTACAAATACATCCTACCCCCTCTCTACAGCTGCTGCTATTGTTGTGCGAAGTCAGAAAATGTCTCCCTCGTGAAGTAAGGTAGATGGATGTTTAAAATTAGGAAGTCCAACTTTAAGTGGCGTTCCATTGTACTTGTCTCGTGGGGGTGGGATATTTCTGAGTTCCAAGTTGTCTGGAATGCAGCATGCGATTAAAGGGATATTCCGGTTTAAGTTTAATCCATGGTCTAAATCACCGTGAAACTGTGTTAGACTCCCTCTCGAGAGATCAAGTTATCAGACCGCTAATTCACAGAGTTTATCAACCTCAGAAACGACCGCACGACAACAATACACTGCAGTAAATGGATCCAAATATAAACCGCCACCAAAAAGCCACAAATAATGCTCAGAACAGCACAAAACTTCAGCAACAGTACAAATAGGGTCTCAGCACATAGTCCGGGGCATCTAACCTCCGCTAGCTTAGCTAGGGAAGCTATTGGGTAGCTAAAAACAGATTTCAACTCTCCTCCATCAGCTTCCGGGTCGGGGAAGTCCCGACGCGACGATTACCGAGTGCGATTAGAAATGCTCAATTCCGTTCTCCTCCCTGTCCGCTCTCGATAATAACTGTTATAAACTGGCAGGTAAGACACATATGAACTTTGATTGCTTTTCCATGGAGTCATAATCATACATTTTCATCCATGAGCCGCGGAACTCTACTGCACTCGGTAATCGAGTCGTCGGGACTTCCCGTCAACAGGAAGCTGCTGCAGAAGAGTGGTACATTTTGTCAGCTTTTCAGTAGAAATCCAGCTAAGCTAGCGGAGGTTAGATGCCCCGGACTATGTGCTGAGACCCTATTTGCACTGTTGCTGAAGTTTGGTGCTGTTCTGAGCATTATTTGTGGCTTTTTGGTGGCGGTTTATATTTGGACCCATTTACTGCAATGTATTGCTGTCGTGCGGTCGTTTCTGAGGTTGATAAAACTCTATAAATTAGCGGTCTGCTAACTTGATCTCTCGAGAGGGAGTCCAACACAGTTTCACGGTGATTTAGACCATGGATTAAACTTACACCGGAATATCCCTTTAAGTTACAAAACCATGCAACTGGTCTAATGTGTGCAAACAGACAGTGGTGGATGAGATGTAATCATTAAAGGGATATTCCGGCGTAAATTTAATCCATGGTCTAACACTCCGTGACACCGAGTAAGACCCCCCCTCGAGAGATCAAGTTTTCCGATCGCTAGCTTATATAGTTTTCGCAACCTCAGAAAAGACCGCACGATAACAACACACTGCAGTGTGTGCCTCCAACAAGTAACCGCCATCAAAAAGCCACTCATAGCCACAAACAATGCTCAGAACAGCAGCAAACTTCAGCAACAGTACAAATAGGGTGCATGCACATTATTCGGGGCAACATCTGCTAGCTTTGCCGGATTTCTATTGAAAAGACAACACATCTCACCACTGTCCTGCAGCAGCTTGCTCGTTGTGGGGAAGCCCTGACGAGTCGATTACTGAGTGCAGTAGAGTTCCGCAGCTCAAGGATGAAAATGTATCATTATGTGTCTTACTCGGTGTCACGATGTGTTAGACCATGGATTGAATTTACGCCGGAATATCCCTTTAAGGTGTCTGAACACAGGACCCTGATGCCCTGACATTTGATTCAAGTGGAGTATGGAATACATTCTGGAACTTGGTAACAGCTTGTGTGACAATTGTATTTCAAGCGAGAACAAGAAGTGAAAGTAAAGAAGTAATACTAGCTATTAAAACCATGTCTTATGGAACAAAAGATTGACTATTTCAAAAGAGAGGTTGAGATATGTGAATAAGCATTCTTGGCCAGCATCTAACAATCATTAGAGGACGTTCCTGTCTGGCTTTAGCTTTCAGCTGTGGTGGTTGTTGCTAAAAAGTCAATGTCAACAACATCCTTTAATGTCATCCTAAAGGTTAGAGGTGAGAGAAAAACCCACAAGTCTGGATCAGGGGAGCTTCTACTTTCAAACATAAGCATGCTTTTCATTTCCTCTCTGCCTGTAGAATGGCAGCATAATTTTGTAACAGCCAGGCAGGAATACTCACCGACATCGACGCATGGTCATTGTTGTTATTCTGAGCAGAGACACACCCAAACCAACCAAAAATGGAAGAGGGGGAGGGAAGGAGGGAAAGAGGGAAAGGACAGGAAAAGAAATGTGGCAAGAATAAATGGACAGGAGGAGGTAAATTCAACTGGAGATATCTTGCATGCTTGACAAGTCAAATTAATCAAGGAATTACACTGCTAGAAAAACAAATTAGTAACAGCTGTTTATAACAGGGTGTGTGGACGGGAAGACACAAAACATTCTTGAAAAATAAAACAAAAAAGCTGGAACTCATTCAAGACATGAAAAGAGACGTTGAAGAGAAGAGCAGGCACTGAACAGGCTGTAGCTGTCAGCTATCTTGGACAGAACACACATTTACTGACCTTCACACTGACCTTTGATATCAACAAATGTGTCATGTCAGCATGTGTAAAAGGTAGTCTACGAGTTGGTAACAGCACACTTAACATGCATGTGGACAGATCACAATCCCAACACATAATCAGTTCAACTTTAAATTCACAACATTAAACATTTTTGTTTTTAGACAGTGCACACATTTAAATAAGGATGTGATGAACATACAGTGGCAAAACAGCAGGAGACAGTTTGGAATCAAGGAAAAATGGAAAGACATAAGAAAATAGGAAATATAGGATCCTATTAACTCAACAAAAACACAATCAACACTGACACAAACCATTTGACAGCAGCTAAAATGAGTCTAAAAACCAAGAAGGCAATCCCACAATACCAAGAGAAAAGCGACAGGTTTAGTGGGTCAGAGGTTAGTAGGATGACGAGACTCACCGGGAGGTGTGTGAACACCTGGAAAGTAGACCGAAGAAAGTTGATCAGGTCCATGAGGTATCCAGAGGCACGACCGTCTGACTCAGCCATTCCCCATTCATAGTCTGCCAACTGGATAAATTCATCGATCTTCTGGTTGAGTTTGGTATAAATCTCTCCCTCTGCAGCATGACGCGCATCCTGGAAAATATTTCTTTTAAGCCTCTTTAACACGTCTTAATAGGACTAAATACAGTCTTAAACACCCTGCCCTTGCTAAAGCTCTGAGCGTAATGACCTCCAACATTATGAAAAGTTATCGATAAAAAACACAGCTTTCTGGCTGAGACTATCCACAAGCTAATAGCAGTTGAAAACTCTGCCGCAGCACAAAAGCCGAGGATTGTGGAGCTGGAAAAGCAGGTCAAGCGCCCTTACAGAGAGTTTGGACATGGCCGAGAACTATAGTAGGCACCTAAATATTAGGGTTGTCGGCTTGGCAGAGGATACAGAGACTGGGCAGCCGGCAGAGTTTTTCGAGTCATGGCAACCTCGCGTCCTAAAGTTGACATAAAGGCCGGCCACAGAAAGCTGGAGAGAGCCCACCGCACTCTCGAACCGAAACCGGACCCGAACAGGGGCCCCAGGTCGCTGCTGCTACGATTCCACGCGTTCAGAGACAAATACAGGGTTATGGAAGCAGCACGCCAGGCCAGCCAGGATGGTGGCTTAATCTACAACGGATCCAGGGTCTCTTTTTACAGTGATTTCTCCTCAACGGTGATGAAAAAACACAAGGCATACGATGTGGTGAAACAGCGGCTGCTAGAGCGAGGGATGCCGTATGCTATGCTGTTCCCGGCTACTCTGCAGGTGACACACGGAGGCTCCAATAGAGGTTTTTCACCTCGAAAGGAGGTACGCGCTTTCATTAGCCGTTTTTAGACAGTTTTGCCCGTCCTTTTGGCGACTCGGTCTGCGGTTTTAGACAGAGGCCGGCAAATTGGGGGTCTGTTTTGGTCCGCCGATTTTCCGTCTCGGAGGGTACACTTATTTCCTGCCTCGCCTGCTATCTAAAAACGAGGCGGCAATGTGCCGGCCTCTGCGTGAGGTGGGCAGAGGTGTCAATGACCTGCACTGTTGTGCGACCCACAGCCGGGGAGTTTTAAAACAGCTGATCACAGCAGTCAGTCCATCATTTCATCTGCGGATATTAAGATGAACAACTGGACAGCCGCTGAGATCCAGGAGATGCTAGCGTCTCCTTGATCTCTGTAGCTGTTTGGTTGTGTTAGCTTGTTGTTGTGTCGGCAGGCTAAGAACGGTCACTACTTTCAAATTAAAAGCCCCCCTGCTTAGAACCCAGTTCTAAACTCCAATGGGGTGCAATGTAAAGCTCTTATTTTGAAGACAAATTCTTCGTCACGTACACAGCCCAACTTCGAGCTTCACGTCACGTCACATGTTTACGCCTACCTCAGAGGCGGATTTGGAAAAGGAGGACTATTACGCCTCTGTTTTATTGCCGTCCTTACCTTGGAGCAAATGTGCCGCCTTTTTTATCTAAAAAGGGCTATTGACTCTTTTCCTGGATGATAACTTGGCCGAGCACGGAGTTCTGTTTGTCTGGTTTGGGACACTTTTTCTGCAACAGCCGCAGTAGTTTTGACACTCACGTTGGTAGGTCATAGTAGCCTACTCTTGAATGCTCTGAACATTTTGAACATATTAAACATTTCTTAACCGAGTGGCACAACTGCTCGTAACTTAAATATTTCTTTTCCACCTTATTTCGATCACTCAAACAGCGAGGACTCTTTTAGTTTTCTTGGCACGCTATTCATCATATGCCGTCAGTTCGCTCTTGGTGACTTTCAAATGTGCTTGTATGGTGAAGAGTCCCTGTTTATTTAGGGAAAGACCCTCAATTTGTTTTTCTCTGTTGTACATGTGTATGGAGGACCAAACCTGACATAAGTATAAATAAATAAATAAATACATAAATAAATAAATGCATAAATGCATAAATAAATACATAAATAAATGCTGAAATAAATAAATAAATGTATAAAAAAATAAATGCATAAATAAATAAATGCATAAATAAATGCTGAAATAAATACATGCTGAAATAAATGTATAAATAAATAAATAAAAGTATAAATAAAAGAATAAATGCTTTTTAGGTTAGGACCTCCTACCTCCTCATTTACATATGGACACAGAAATACAGAAATAAATATATGTAGGTGAACAGAAATACAGAAATACAGAAAAAAATAAATGTAGGTAAACAGAAATACAGAAATAAATACATGTAGGTGAACAGAAATGTAGAAATAAATAAAAAGCATTTATTCTTTTATTTATACTTTTATTTATTTATTTATACATTTATTTCAGCATTTATTTATTTATTCATTTATTTATGCATTTATTTATTTATGCATTTATTTATTAATACATTTATTTATTTATTTCAGAATGTATTTATTTATTTATTTATGTATTTATTTATTCTTATGTCAGGTTTGGTCCTCCATACATGTGTGCTTGTTTAGTGTAGTTTATGTGTTTAGCTCAGGACATGACATGTGTATAAGACTTAAAGCAAAACTATTGCCGAAATGTTACCTAGGCTTTTTGTGAATGTATACAAGTCAAACCTTTGTGTTAAAGCATTACGACAAAAGAGGCACTTTTAAGATTAACTGTAGTTTCATTTTCGGGCAAGCTCATTTTCAATGGAGTGCTGGGGCACTCTTACTCTAGCATCAAAATTGCTATTTTTAAAAATACTATAAGGATCGCCACAACATGAAACTTTGCTCGTAGTATCACCAGGGTCTCTACACATGAACAGGAGCATTGAGAGCATTGTTTGTATACACAGAGTTTGCTAAAAATAAAGTTTTTGGACCACTCACGTTAGCAGATGTTTCCTCTGCTCGCTGCCGTCCTGGCACCCTCTTTTTTTTTGTCAAACTTCAATCTGACATTTTGCCCCCTTCTAAGCAAGTGAGGTTGCTCACTAATATATGTCATGTTATTGAATATTCTGATGTGTGGAGGCAGCTTCACCCTACTGATTCAGAGTTCACTTTTGTTTTGGCCCCACATAAAAACTATATCAGAATTGATTATATTTTCATCCCCTCCTCAAAGGTGTCTCTTGCTTTATTATGTTCGATAGGCAACTTGTATTGTCAGACGATGCCTCCCTATATTTGGTATAATCTCTCGCTGAGGACAGGGCATTGTCACGGCACTGGAGATTTCAACCTTATCTCCTCAAAGATGACAAGTTTACTTCCTAATTTACTTCAGAATTCAAGATTTTTTTACTCTATCAACTCACCATCCACAGATAGTCCCTCTGTCCTCCGGTAGATGTGTAAAATTCTCGTGTGGACTGATTGCGTCTTTTGTTGCATCCAAAAGTAGTTGGAAGAATGAACAGCGTGAACAACTGTTATCCGCACGTGCTGCATTGAATACTTTTCTGACTCAGGACTCTGAACAGTCCCTTAAATTTGCCAGGCAGAAACTATATGAGTTTAGGGATAAGTCTGGAAGATACCTTGCTAATCTTGTCAAGGAGAGGGCAGATTCTCAAAATATAGTTTCTATAACTGATTCTAATGGTGTTAGATATTTCAATACTAGAACCATTAATAAACACTTTGCATCATTTTATTCCAATCTATATAGTTCAAAACAGCCTGACAATGCCCTGGCCCTTATGCTTTATTTTTTTGCAAATTTGAGACTCCCTAAATCTACGGAGGATCAAAAATAAATCCCCCAATTACTAGGAAGGAAGAGGAAGCGCTACTTGCTTTGAAAACTATGCCTACCGGCAAGGCTCCAGGGCCAGATGGATTTGGATGTGAGTTTAGTAGTATTCTTTTAGACCCTCTGCGTCTATGCTTGATCAGTCATTTGAAATGGGATCCTATCTTAATCCCTTTGGGAGGCCAATATTTCTCTCATCCTTAAGAAAGGAAAATGGGGGTCCGTTTAGCTCAGTTGGTAGAGCTGGCATCCCATGTGCTGAGGCTCTGCAGCGGACCCGGGATCGACTCCCAGCCTGGGTCCCTTCGCTGCGTGTCACTCCCCCTCTCTCACCCTGTTTCCTGTCACCCTCTTCAGCTGAGCTGTCAATAAAGCCATAAAAGGCCAAAAAAAAAAAAAAAAAAAAAGGGAAATGCCTGGATATCTGCACTTCTTACAGGCCGACAGCCCTACTTAAAGGAATGGTCATATAAAGTACATATCTATAGTCGGTCTGTTCCCTACCGTAATTGCCAATCAGCGCTGCCTGTTTGGAGAAGCAGAGAGCCACTCCAGCCCAGACGTTCAGTTTGTACTGCAGTGAACGGAGTCCAGATGCAACGCGAATTTTAAGCACCTAAAACAACGCCCACCTAAAAAAATCAATATCAGTTCAAGTGTGCAGTTGCAATCAAAATTATTCAACCACCACTGCATTTTAGGTTTATTGGCAAAATGTAACATTTTTCAAGTGTTTGCAATAAACAAATCACACAAGAACAATTTAAATGGTTAAATAAAACCAATATTACAAGGATTTTATCCAAATTCAACACTAAATCCTACTTTCTATGATTACTGCACTCTCAAAAATATTCAACCTCCTGAATAGAATTCCTCAATTCCTTGGTTTCAGAAGAAGTCCTGGAAGATACTAGAGTGGCCATCACAGTCGCCTGACTTGAACCCACTGAAAATGGAAGATGCGAGAGGAAGATGTGAGAGGACGCTCCAAAAGCCTCCTCCACCTTCCTGTCTGAGCTGTCCGAGCTACTCACCTCCACCTGCTCTATGTCTACATCTACACTCCTGCTTGGTGATTTCAACATCCATGTGGACTACACCAGCTGCCCCTTTGCCTCTGAATTCCTGTCACTCCTGGATTGCTTCAACATCACACAGCATGTTAAAGGTCGACCCATGTCAAAGGCCACACACTGGATCTGGTGTGCTCCACAGGCACAGCTCCTTCCCATCTACAATGCCTGGACCTCACTGTTTCTGATCACTATGCTGTCCTCTTCACTATTCCTGTCCCTGTGCCCAAGCAGCGCATAAGTCGAAACATCACATACAGTAACATCAAGACAGTGAACACTCTGGCCCTGACCAATATCCTGGAAACCCACCAGGCCTCTGACCCCCTCAACGCCTCACTGGATGCTGCTCCTGAGGTCTTGACTCCCTTGCCCCTCTTAAAACCCGGACTGTCTCATTTACCCATTCTGCCCCCTGGTTCACCATTGAACTCCGCACCCTAAAGACTAATGGTCTGCCTGGAGAGGCTCTATAAATGATCTGGCCTCACCGTCCATCATGAAGCCTACAAAGACCACGTTAGGTCTTATAAAAAAGCTCTCTCCAAGGCCAAAACAAACTACTACACCACCTTCATTGCAGACCAGCAAAATAACCCCAGAATGTTATTCTCCACCATTAACCGGCTCCTTAGCCCTTGTGATGTCCCCCAGCTTTCTGGTGCCCCTGACCTCTGCTTTAAGTTCCTAGACTTCTTCCAGGAAAAGGTGGCTACCATTCACCAGCAACTCCTGGCATCTGCCACCACCCCACCATATGCACCTCAGACACAGACAACTGATCCTCCCACTGTTCGCCTGCCCCAGAGCTCTCTCTCCTCCTTCTCTCCTGTGGACTCTATTTCTGTCGCTAAGTTGGTCTCCCAGGCAAAAGCCTCCACCTGCTCTCTGGACCCCATGCCAACAACTCTTGTGAAGTCTTCCCTGCCTGCCCTATGACCCCTCATGATGGACATTATCAACTCATCCCTAGAATCTGGCATGGTACCGTCCACCTTCAAAACAGCTTCAGTGACCCCCATCCTCAAGAAGCCAGGCCTGGACACAGATGACTTACATAACTACAGGCCGATCTCCAACCTTCCTTTCCTAAGCAAAATCCTGGAAAGAGCAGTTGCTGCCCAACTCCATCAGCACATGTCCAACCATGAGCTCTATGAACTCCTTCAGTCTGGCTTCAGGGCACGCCATAGCACAGAAACTGCCCTCATCAAGATCACCAACGACCTCCTCATCGCTGCAGATTCTGGCAGTATTCTGATCCTCCTGGATTTCTCTGCAGCCTTTGACACAATCTCCCACACCATTCTCCTTACTCGCCTATCTGACTACCTTGGTCTCACCGGTACAGCACTCTCCTGGTTCCAGTCCTATTTAACAAACAGGAAACAGTCTGTCAGCATTGGAGACTCCAGTTCCACCCCAGCTCCAGTCAACCAGGGCGTGCCTCAAGGCTCTGTACTTGGACCCCTCCTCTTCACCATCTACATGCTCCCCATTGGTCAGATAATTCTCAAACATGGTCTCAACTTCCATTCTTATGCTGATGATACTCAGTTATATCTCTGCACCAAACCATCCACCCAGCTACCCCCACAGTCACTCGTCAACTGCCTGCATGATATAAAACTTTGGATGACATCAAACCTACTAAAACTAAACACCAATAAAACAGAGCTCATGGTTGTGGCCTCCAAGGCGCTGCCCCAGAAGGTTGGAGATCTTCTCCTGGACGTGGATGGCTGCACTATCTCCCCATACGAGGAAGTCCGCAACCTGGGTGTCATCCTTGATTCCACGCTATCTTTCCAATCAAACATAAAATCCAGTGTTTCCTCTACATTCATTTAGGAGTGGCGGCCCGCCACTCCTAAATCCTAGCCGCCACTCCTTTAAATTTCTTCTTTTTCTTTTTTTAAATTGTCGCAAATACACCACCGCCGCATCATATCTCCACCTTCACAGCAGAGTCCTGCACTGGGTCGGGTGTCGCGAGTGCTGAGGTAAACTAGATAACTATCTTGCTCAGTATATACTCTTTGTAGATTCCCCCCCCCCCCCCCCCCCCCCCCCCAAAGAACTTACTGGTGCCATCGACGTTAATTACTGGCGAAAGCGCAGCTTTGAAAGTGACATCACGTCAAGCACCCAGGCACCAGGTTGGAGAGTCAGAGGAGTGTCATCTTGAAAATAGGGCAACAACTCACCGGAAAAAAAGGTAGACTTATTAGCTTAAGAAACTTACAATAGATTTTATAAGTTCAATAGACATTCGCAAAATATTGATGGCCAGCTAAGGTTACATAACATATCGTTAGCTTAATTAATTGGGCCCGGTGCCAACTCAACTCAGTGTCGCTAACGTGAGTAAACTAATTGATAGCATTAAGCGAATATATACACGCCATGATGTAACTGCTGACAGCATTTTCAGCTGAGCTTGTTCAAATATTTCTCAAAGAAGAGAAAGACACCTGATGAAGATGACGCTAGTCAGGTATCATTAGCCTTTTACCGACTCAAATGATGATGGTTCGGTAAAAAATTGTGTTCACACTTGTAATCAGATGTGATGTGAGTGTAAATGATCTATCTCATATAAGACAAGTAACATTAGACAGAGGAGCAGTGGAGCAAAGTGAAGGAGAGCAGAGTACAGCAGGGGGAGAGCCGAGTGAAGGAGCAGGAGATCAAAGTGATGGTGCAGGAGAGAGAGATGCAAACTTTGCCACTGATTCTACAGCCCCATCAAGAAATTATTATTTATTGTTTTATTTTTTTCTATATTATTGCTGTATTTTTGTTGTTATTTTTTATTTTTACATTTAGCCTTTAAAAAGTCATTTTCCATGCCAGCCATTCAATAAAAAGGGGGATTATGCTGGGCATAAAAGTAAAATCTGCAGTCAAGTGTCATTTGTTTACGTCGCCACGGCTCCCCGGAGAACCTGCCCCCGCTGCTGAAAAAAATCCTAGAGGAAACACTGAAATCCATGACAAAATCAGATTTTTACCATCTAAAAAACATCTCCTGTGGCTGAGACCCTCATCCATGCCTTCATCAGCTCCCGACTGGACCATGTAATGGAGTCCTGTCTGGGCTCCCTTCCAAAACCCTGGACAGGCTCCAGTATGTGCAGAACTCTGCTGCCAGGGTCCTCAGCAGCACCAAGCCCTGGCAACACATCACCCCCACTCTCATCCGCCTTCACTGGCTCACAGTTAAATCACGCATCACTCACAAAATTCTCCTCCTGACCTATAAATCTCTCCATTCTCTGGCCCCCCAATATCTGTCTGACCTCCTCCATCGCTGTACCCAGTCTAGGACGCTGCGCTCATCAGGCACACACCAGCTCTCCATCCCTCTCACCAAACTGCAAACCACACAGAAGCGACAGAGCCCTCTGTGTGACAGCCCCCACTCTCTGGAACACTCTCCCAGCTGAAACCCGCAAACTGACTTCTCTGGAGACTTTCAAAAGAGACTTAAAAACCCATATTTTTAAAAAGGCCTATCAGCTCTAGATCCAGCCCCATCAATCAACTTTTCTATTTCTTTATCTTATATGTATTTTTTGTTTATCCATTTATTCTTGTTTTGTTGTTGTATTGTTTTGTTTGTTCCACTTTGTTAAGTGTCCTTGGGTACCCTGAAAGGCGCTGTAAAAATGTTTATGTATTTTTATTATTATTATTATTATCATTATTGAAAATCTCTGGTGGGATTTAAAAAAGGCGGTTGCAGCACGCAAACCCAAGAATATTTGTGAACTGAAGACCTTTGCCCATGAGGAATGGGCTACGATTGCTCAGGAATGCTGCCAGAAGCTGGTGTCTGGCTATGCATCACGTTTGCAGCAGGTCATAACAGCAAAAGGGTGCTCTACTAGGTACTGAAGATGCTTGTCATGAAGGGGTTGAATAATTTTGACACTGCAGTGTTCATTAAAAGTGACATTTTGTGTTGAATTTGGAGAAACCACTTGTAATATTAGTTGTGTTGATACGGAGGTTCTACGGTTGAAAAAATGTAGTGCTAAAAGAGAAAGGGCAGTCTGACGGCGATGTAAAGCAGTGTGCATTTTCTCTATATAACGTACACTTGAACTGATATAGGTTTTTTTTAGGTGGGCCTTATTTTAGGTGCTTAAAATTCGCTTTGCATCTTGACTGCAGTACAAAGCTGAGCGCCTGGGCTGGAGCGGCACTCTACTTCTTCAAACTGAAGCTGCGCTGATCAGCAATTACGGTAGGGAACAGACAGCCTATAGATATCTACTTTATATGACCCCGCTTCAAAAAACCTTAACTATCCCTTTAACTAAATTTTGCCTAGAGATGGTGCTGCCATCAAGGAGGACCAAACCAGTTTTAAGGAGGACCAAGCACTTGTGCTGTCTCTCAACGCCGAGAAAGCATTCGACCAGGTTGAGTAGTCGTATTGTTTCTATGCTCTTGAGGAATTTGGACTAGGCGATAATTTTGTGAATTAGATTAGTGTTCTGTATAACACTTTGACTGCGGCGGTTCTGACTAATCGGCTGAGATCTGACAAGTTTCCCTTCCACTACGGGAACAGGCAGGGCGACCCCGTCAGCCCCCTGCCCTGTGACATTGCAATCGAGCTGCTGGCCCAAGCAGTAAGGCAGAACACTTTAATTTCTGGTATCTTCGCTGGTGTAAGGGGACCCAAAATTACCTTATACGCAGATGACATTGTGATACATTTATTGCACCCCCAAACTTCTGTTCCCTGCCTGATTAAGGTCATTTCATCATTCAGCACCTTTTCAGGATATAAAATTAACTTTGCAAAATCCGAAGCTATGCCCCTAGGGTCGTTAACATGTGTCCAAAGTATGGCTTAGCCCTTTCCATTCCGCTGGTCTCCCACCGGCTTCATTTATGTGGGAGTGCATGTAACCCACCCACTTCCTCTTTCCTGGTTAGGTAGGGTAGCTCTTGTAAATTTAAACGTCCTGCCCAGACTGCTATACCCACTGCAAATGATGCCTATTTTTATTATCCAACAAGGTTATTAAGGTGCTTGAAGGCTGGCTAAGCTCCTTCATCTGGAGCAAAAGGAAGCACTGTCTCAAGATGGCAGGTTGTGATGGAGATGCAGACTTTACTATCCTTTCAGCAAGGTGACTTCTGCAGATATTTTCAAAGGTATTGGTCTGGTATTTTGAATGAACTTTCTGCTATCTTTAGAGTCTCAATACAGATGTGTATACTATGTGCCTTGTACTCTCCTGGATGGTCAGATCAGGACAGTA